>NC_056527.1:3495103-3540393 GCF_019175285.1 Sceloporus undulatus | reverse complement strand
AATAATAATAATAATAATAATAATAATAATAATAATAATAATAATAATAATAATAATTGTATATAACAGAACTTGAGCATCTACAGATTTTGATATCCACCGGGTGGAAAGGAACCAAACCCCAGCAGATACCAAGGGCTCACTCTACTCCAAACTTGTGCCAGTTTGAGAATTTGATTGTCAGTGTCTATTAGTGAGTGAGATGGTGGCATTGTCACTGCACAAACTAAGAGGTAATGTCGTTAATGTACTGGATTAGAACTGGAGGGATCTGGGTTCAAGTCCCTACTCAGCTATGAAGTTGATTGAGTGACTTTGGGCCACTCAATAATAGGAAGGAAGTTCCAGAATCTGGGAGCTGCAACTAAGAAGTTCTTCTCTCACCTCACTATCAAATGTTCCTATGAGGTTGTATGGAGGACAAGCACGATAGGAAGATGCAGTACCATGGATATTGCCTCAAGTTCCTTGGGAGGAAAGGCAGATCTAAAATACAATTGTGTGTGTGTGTGTGTGTGTGTGTGTGTGTGTGTGTTGGTTTTCTTGTTACCTGCCATCAAATTGACTTTGACTTAAGGCGATCCTGTGAATGAGAGGCCTCCAAGTCATCCTGTCCCCAACCGCCCAGCTCAGGTCTTGCAGACTCAGAAGAGTGATGGCTTCCTTGACTGAGCCTATCCACCTGTAATGTGGTCCTCCTCTTTTACCAAGCATTGTTGTCTTTTCTAGTGAGTCATGCCTTCTTGTGATTTGTCCAAAGTATGACAGCCTCAACTTAGTCATCTAGGCCCCTTAGGAAAGTTCATGCTTGATTTGCTCTAGGACCCACTTATTGGTCTTTTTAGCAGCCTCCCTAGGACTCTTCTCCAGCAACACATTTAAAATAAAGTTGATTTTTGTCCCATCTGCTTTCTTCACTGTCCAGCCTTCACAATCATACATAGAAATGGGAAATACAATGGCACAGACGATCCAAACTTTAGTATTCAATAATATATCTTTACACTTCATAGCTGCCCTTCCAAATCATAGTCTTCTTCTCATTTCTCGACTGCAGTCTCCATTCTGATTAGTATCATCTAAAATCTACAAGACAGTGATGCCTTTACTGGACCAACCAAAATGCACATTATACATGTTGCATTTTGGTTGGCCCAATAAAAGTATCACTGTGTTGGTGGATTTTGGATGATACTGTACTTTGCCACATGGCCATCCCGGCTACCCCTGGATATTCGTTCTGATCAATGAGAGAAGTCAAGTCATAGAAAATCTTGAACTATACTGAGCTAATATACTGTTAGAAAAAGAAAAAGAAAACAAAAATGGCCAACGGCTCAAGAAAAGAACATAGGAGATAAGCCAAAGGCCATCAAGACAATGCAAATTGTCACATCCACCCTTTGAGTTTTGCAATCCAGTATTCCCTTCTACCCTCCATGCCCCCTCCTCCCCTCCACCGCAAGAGATTGAGCAAGTGAGGATTGAACAAGTGAGTCGGTTCTGGAAAAGGAGAGGCTGGCCAGGTTGCGGCTTGCCTGCACCTTGCAATCTTCCTCAAACAAATCCAAGGAGACCTGACATATATGCAGCCACCTATTTATAGAGGTTGGCAGGAGAAGAGGTGCGGCGCTGATCTTCAAAGACATCTCTTGACACTTGGAGCAAAAGACATAAGTGACACCCAGCCCTTTCACATTTCTGAAACAGACGCCAACAAGGAAAAAGAAAAGAAAGACAGAAGAAAAAGAAAAAAAGAAAAGGACAGATGGGATGAAAGAGTTGGAGTAGCCTCTATTGTCAAGATAACATATGGACACATTTTGACTGTGACCTCAGACACTGAGGTTCTTCAACTGAAACACCAAACGACAGTCAAGGCACTTATTAAAAATGGATGAATTCTAAAAACAGAGTTTGGGAAAGTTACTTTTTGGACTACAATTTGCAGTGGTCATGCTGACTAAGGGATTCTGAGAGCCACAGTCCAAAAAAGTATATTAATATAATAATTAATTAAATAAATAAATAATATATATATATATATTAACCCATATTCTGAACTGTACGTAAGCAAGCCAATTCCATAGCCATTGGAGATCAAATTGACTTCTGCCACTAGGACTAGTGAGGTCCTTTACGTGGTCATGATCAACTCAGAATTTCAGGCGGTCTTGCAACAACCAAAACTGGAAAATTTCATACCAGTTACTTGGAAAGTATACGTTATAGTGATTTGAATGTTGGATCAAGACTATGGGAAACCAGGGTTCAAATCCCCACTCAGCCATGGAACCTACTTGTTGAGCCACTTTGAGCAAGTTAAACTCTGAGCTTCACAGGAAGACAATTGCAAACTACTGAGGAAGGTCAAGGAAGAAAGTGCAAAGCAAGGCTTACTGCTGAACGTTGAAAAAACAAAAATAATGACCACAGAGGATATACATAAATTCAATCTAGACAATGAAAAAATCAAAATAGTAGGAGTTCCTGTGCCTTAGATCAAACATTGATCAAAATAAAGACTGCAGCCAAGAAATCAGAAAACTAAAACTGGGAAGGTCAACTATGAAAGAACTAGACAGGATCCTAAAGAGTAAAGATATATAACTGAACACCAAACTCAGAACCGTACTAGCCACAGTATTCCCCATCACCATGTACAGATGCGAGAGCTGGACTGTGAACAAAGCCAACAGAAACAAAATAAAATCATTTGTGATGTGGTGCTGGAGAAGAGAGCTGGGAACACCATGGACAGCCAAAAAGACAAACAAATGGGTGCTAGAACAGATCAAGCCTGAAATTTCCATCAAAGCCAAGATGATCAAACTGAGGCTGTTGTACTTTGGCCACATCATGCGACAGCATGAATTATTAGAAAAGAAAATAATGCTAGGAAAGGTAGAAGGCAGCAGAAAGAGAGGAAGACCACACAGCAGATGGACAGACTCAGTCAGGAAGGCCGCAGGCCTGAATCTGTAGGACCTGAACAGAGCAGTGGAGGACAAGGGGTCCTGGAGATGTCTCATCCACAGTGTTTCCATGGGTCAGGCTCAAGGGAAGCTAACAGCCATAAAACAAATGCAAACCTCTCCTGAATAATTCTTGGCAAAACCACCTCCCATGATATGCTTGCCATAGTCAGAGCTGATGAAGGCATACAAGTACACAGACTGGTACTTGTTAAACTGGGGCCCAGACAATAGCCCAAGTAAATACCCGGTTAGAGCAACAGATTGGGAAGACCCAGGTTCAGTTTCCCACTCCGCCAAGAACTCATTGGCTGATTTTGGGCCAACCACTACCTCACAGACTAGGAATGGGAAGAAGGGCAGCCATGAAAGAACTGGACAAAATCCTCAAGTGTAAAGATATACAACTAAACACTAAAGCCAGAATTGTCCAAGCCATTATATTCCCAGTTAGCCATGTATGGATGTGAGAGCTGGACAGTGAAGAAATCAGATGGGAGGAAAACCAACTTATTTGAGATACGTGCTGGGAAAGAGTGCTGAGGATAGCATGGAAAGCCAAAAAGACAACCCAACGGGTATTGGAACAAATCAAGCCAGAGCTCTCCCTGGAAGCCAAGGCGACTAGACTGAGATTGTCGTACTTTGGGCACATAATGAGAAGGCATGACTCATTAGAATAAACAATAATGCTGGGAAAGGTAGAAGACAGTGGAACAAGAGGAAGACTGCATGGACTACAAATGGACAGACTCAATGAAGGAGGTCACAAGCATGAACCTGCAAGATCTGAGCAGAGGGACTGAGAATAGGGAGTCCTGGAGATGTCTCAATCCCAGGCTCACCATTAGTCAAACTCAACTTGAAGGCAGCTAACAACAACAACAACAACTTTAAGTGGGACTAACTATAGCATTTATATCTTGGACTCCAAATTTTACAATCCATCAGCCTGCATTGTCCATCCTGGCAAGGGCATTTGGAAAACTCCCGTCTAAAACATTAACTTTTCCAGGCTCTGGACTGTAGTTTCCAAATACAGGATCACTCCTGTATAGTATATTGCAGTTGTGTCAGATGTTACCAGTTCATGCACTCCAAAATTGTTAGTTGAGTAGAATGGCTAAGTATTGCACAAAACTTTACAAAGATAAGCCATTGCAGAGGCTATAGGTAAATGGAAAAGGGAGGAAAGGGGGGGGGGGAAGGAGGGCTGATCAAGATATAGACATCAGTTGCTACTCATGGTCTGTTTCAGCTTAGGTCACAATAAAGAGGATGATGACAGCTCTTCTCAACCACATCATAAACCAGGCAGAGCGCCCGACATTAAGGATGTAAACCAAAGGATAGCAGCACTTCTCAAGCTATTAGGAAGTAGAAGAGAAAGTTGTCTTGTGCAACAAATTAGGATCTGAAAGGCCAGGCGGATCTGTCAACAAAAACACACTCCACACCACTTCCTCTGTTCCCACCCCCAAGCCGAAAACAGAAAACCACCTTCCTGCTTTCAGAATCTCTCTAACCAATTTTGGATTATACTCATACGTCAAGCAAACTTATACGGAGCAAAAGAGCCATGAGTGGAACAGGTGATGCCGCACCTTCGAAAGCAAAACCATAGAAAAACTGTGGCGACTGTTCCTCCTTGCAAAACTACTTTTCATCCTAATAATATGGCTTTTTTCTTCACAAATAATGGGGTGGGCTACAAATTGCCAGGCACAAGGGGCCCTTGTTATCCTATGGGGTTTGGTTCCAGGACCACGGTGGATACCAAAAGCCATGGATGCTCAAGTCCCATTAAATACAGTGGCATAGCAAAATGGTGTGCCTTACATAAAATGGCAAACATCAAGGTGTGCTTTTTGGCATGTATATATATTTAAAATATTTTCCATCTGAGGATGGTGGTTAAAAATTCCATGGATATGGAGGACTCACTGTATTCTTCAAACTAGGGCTTGGTAAAGTTGTTGTTGTTCAGGGGGTTTGGGCTACAGCTCCCAGAGTTGCCAATTCAGCATATTGGCTGAGGGTTTCTGGAAGTCATAGACCAAATAGTAATTTTTCAAGGGGGGTTCTGGGAACAGTAATCAAGAAGTAAGTTTTCCTGG
This sequence comes from Sceloporus undulatus, assembly GCF_019175285.1. Taxonomy (NCBI): domain Eukaryota; kingdom Metazoa; phylum Chordata; class Lepidosauria; order Squamata; family Phrynosomatidae; genus Sceloporus; species Sceloporus undulatus. The sequence continues at coordinate 3,535,301 of NC_056527.1, read as the reverse complement.
AGGCGTCTGGAAGATGGGACTCCAACTCCGCTCCTTTAACTTTCCCCAGATCTGTCCCATCCCACCCCAGTTCTCCAGTACCAAATCCCAACTGATCCTCTGTGGGTTGGATTTGTGGCACCTTGATGTGGGAAATGCTTCTGCCTTGTTCTGTTTCCTTGTGTGTGGTTTTAGGAGGGGCTGCAAGGCATCTATTCTCTCTTCCCCTTTCTGACACCAGGTTGGATTAGCAAACCAAGCCCAAATATTTGCACACAGGAGTGGGCTGCTTTTTACACAGCAATACGCAATGATCTCTATGAAGTCTAATCTGAAAGTCTCAATGACAGGGTTTTTTTTTGGGGGGGGTAGCTAGATAGGGGTATCCAAGATGAAGGAAACTGTCTGAGAAATATATTAGCTAGCCCCCTCCACTCGATATAACAGGATATGGGATATCAACTACAAGATATAAATAAATCAAATAAAAATGTAGGAAGACACTTCCAGCACAGATCAGGAACTACCGTTTGGCCTGGATTCATTAGTCAGCGTGTGAGAAAGGTCTTTTTATTACCAGTAACACTCATGCTGGTTGAGGATTCAAGGAATTGCTATCCAAAACCCCCATCAAACCTTTCCAAAGCTCTGGCTTCACTTAATCAAACTTTAAAACCTAAGATGAGTCCATGAACTAAACTACAATTCTCTGGTGGCTATTGTAATTCAAGACATCTGGACAGCAGCAAACTGAATGGCAAAACTAATTACACAGTAACAATAAACTGTGGTCAGAGATAAACCAAGATTCTTTAGAATAAACTGCAGTTAACATGGTTTGAGTGTTAGACAACGACTCTGGAGACCAGGGTTCGATTTCCCGCTCGCCCATGGAAACCATCTGGGTGACCATGGGCAAGTCACACACTCTCAGCCTCAGGGAAAGGCAATGGCAGACCTCCTCTGAGCAAGTCTTGCCAAGGACACCCCATGATAAGTTTGTCTTAGGGTCACCGTAAATTGGAAATGACTTGAAGGCATTAATGATTGGTTCATTAAGGCAGGGATGGGCAACTCTTGGCAGCCAGGAGACCTTGGAGGGCCACACCTATTGCAAAAATAACAATTTACAGTTGGTATCCGCTGGGGTTTGGTTCCAGGACCCATCCACCCCCAGTGGATACTAAAATCCAAGGAGATTATCAGATGTGGAAAGGGACATCCTTGTCCCGTCCTTATCCCATCCTTATGGCACAATCACAAAGTATTTTCATACGACATCGTGCTTATCCTGTCATTGTCCCGTCATTGAAGTGGAATAGTCCTATCATTTTATATTAACAGGAGTTTGCGTTAATACAATTGCACTTCAGTGATAGGATAATGACAGGATGAGCGCAATGTCTATTAAATGCTTTCGTGCAATTGCAATAAGGATGGGAGACCAATCCTGTCCCCATCCCATCCCAGTCTGATAATCTTCCAAATCTCATTAAATGAAATGAATAGTAAAATTATGTCCCTGGTTGATAATGGCAAAATCATGATTTGCTTTTCAGAATTTAGATAATTTTTGAATATTTTCAAGCCAGGGATGCTTGAATCCGTGGATTTGGAGAGCTGCCTGCATTTACACCCAAATGCCTTCTACTAAAGGGCATGGAGGGTATTTTCACCACATCGGGAATTTCACTCTTTCACTTTTGTCCATATCCGCTGCCTTCTCTCTCTTTTCTTTTTAAAGTTTTGAAAACATCTGTTCAGAATTGTGCACCTTCTGTTTCAAACACTTCCCAAAAATGTAAGCAACAGTACCAGAAAAGCCCACATCTGTTTGTGCGTTTCTTAAAATAATCTATATACACAGCTCGCCTTTCCATCTTTATTTTTAAAAGTGGCAACATCTGTGACTTTTGAGTCTGGAACAAATTACTTATAACGGTTGTGAGACAGAAAGAGAACAAGTTTTAAAAACCAAAATCAGATATTCTACACAATATGGGTTTTACATGATAATATAGAACGATAGGAACGATAACATTTTAAGCAAATTTGAGGAAAAACTGCCAGTGAGTAGGTGGCTTCCACTTATTTGCTTCTAGGGAAGGTACACATTATCACAAAGAAACACAGTGGTGGTTACAGCCGGCCTTCTGTACCCACAGATTTTTGATCAATGGATTCAGCCATTCACAGCTTGAAAATACCACCCCCTGCCAAAAAAAAAAAACCCACGAAAGCCATGTCAGTCGACTCACACATATTTGGGACTAACTGCAAGAAAGAAGCCGGTAGCCTGAGCTTTCATATACTTGGGTCTACTTGCTTCAATGCATGGAGCAGAGGGACCAGGAATAGATCTTGATTCCGTGCATCTGAGGAAACAGACGCAAGTCAACAAAAGCTCAGGCTACCAGCTTCCCTCCACTCCATGCATCTGAAGAAGTAGATCAAGTCTATAAAAGCTCAGGCTACCAGCTTTTCTCCATTCCATGGATCTGAGGAAGTAGATTCAATTCTACAAAAGATCAGGCTACCAGCTTTTTTCTTTCAATTAGTGTCAGAGCTGCTACAAGATCTCTCTTCATAATGATTTGCCATTTTATATAATGGACTTCATTTAACTATGCTATTGTCTATAATGGGATTTGAGCATCCACAGATTTTGCTTCTGCTGAGGGTCCTGGAACCAAAATGCAGTGGATACCAAGAGTCCACTGTACTTATTTGTAACCATAAGTTCACAAAGGTCACAAGAATTTTCTACAGCTCCTACCCAACACAAAGTTAAAGGAATATGGAAACAGAGGTTCAAAACATCTGGGCAGCCAAAGACCCCTCACTCTTGCGTCACTACTGCCTCATATGCCTCCAGATACACAGAGAGATTTTGCCATATGGCAGTGGACCATTTATGCCAGGAATGGACTGGCTTCTGGGGATGAACCTTCTTTTCAGGGGGTTCAATGGACTTCCAGAAATGCCCCCCACAAAAAGTGCAGGGAATGCAATATATTTAAAAAGTGAATCACTGTCAGGGCTTCTAGGAGAGATGGACATCTGTGTGTGTGTGTGTGTGTGTGTGTGTGTGTGTGTGTGTGTGTCTGCCAAAAGAAGGATGAAACAAAGGAGTCTGGGATGGCTTGGGTTCTGCAAACAAAGCCTTGGAAGAGAACAGCCCACTCCTAATTCACACATTCACATGGAGAAAGAAAAGTGACTGTATCTATATGGAACTACTTCAAGTGGAAATAGATTTCAGAATAAGTTACACACCCTGGTTGTTCCATAACCAACACCTGTCAAGCTTCTTAGTAAAAAGACACATGAAAGGGAAGGGCAGGTTCTACTGGGAGTAACCTCCAAAAATTAGGAGCGGTTTGCCATTGGAACAGATTGACGTAGAAGCTGATGGGCCCTCTTCTTCACTGGAGATTTTAAGGCAAAGGCTGGATGGAAACAAAGTCTTCCATAAGATCTGAAAAACTGCTCAGATAAATGCATAAGAGTTGCAGTGGACTGGACCAGAGCCCTCTCATGTCTAGTAGCCTGTTTCATCACAGTAGATAACCAGAGGCCTTAGAGAAGCCCACAAGCAAGAGATGAAGGCCTGGGGCAACAGCACCCTCTCCAGATCATGCTTCCCCGTGCAAAATGAAACTTGTCTTAGCCACTGGAAATAATCCCAAATCCTTGTGACCAGGAGCCACTGGCAGCCTTATGCCCCAGGCATTTTGGCATTTCTCATGTGTTTCTCCAGCACATATCCCTAGAGATCAGATAAACACACACTGGTTATATGTGTGCAGTCCTAGGCAAAATGTTGTATTTTAAGCAACAGGCAACACAGTAAAATGCAATCTATGTATACTCTTGTTTTGGGAGGTGAACAAGGAAACAGAATTGCATTGCTGGGGTGGGGAAAAAGGTGACCCAGATGTTGGATTATAATTCCTTGATCACTGGTCATGTTGGCTGGGATGCATGAAACTGGACTTCAACCAGCCACAACCAGAGAGTCAACATCCCAGCTGTACTTGGTGCATCTCTGCGTTCGCGTTCACCATTTCAAAGACTACAACTTGTGCTTGATCCCACGCAACTTCAACTGCCCAAACTGGAAATGTTCACCTGAGACAACTGCAAAAGCAGAGTGAGCCAAAGACAGGCAGGACAGAGAAGTGGCCAAATTATGATACTGAAAACTAAGAGAACTGGGAAAACAAAAGGCCTCTATTCCTCTTTAGCAAACTAACTCCTTTCAACTGTGAACTACTGCAGATACTCATGTATAAAGCTAGAAATTTAGGACAAAAAATGACCCAAAAAAACTGACTCAACTTATCCAGGGTCAATGTAAGCATCTTAAGCCAAACTCTTATTTAAAAGAAGGAACAATCCTCTGGTGAAAAGCAAGAATATAATCTGTCCTGGAAGCACTGACCCTCTCTACTCTCTCATCCATCCAGCCTTAAGAGGAAGCACAAAGAGTTACGTATGTCTGGTGGGATTCTGTAAATTCCTTGACATTATTTTACTTTACTTCATGCTTCAGATCCTTTGCTATATGTCCTTGAGTTTTAATCTCAACTTATCCATGGGTCATAGCAATATCCATAATTTTGGCCCCAAAACTTGTCCTCAACTTATACATGAAGCCGACTTTTGTAATGGAATCCTTCAGCAATTTTTAGAACTGATGCACACTGAAAAGTAGCTTGTCAGACAAAATTGTTCTACTTCAGACCTCTGCCTGAGTGGCTGGTTTTCTCTGTGTGTGTGTGTGCTTATTCATTCATACTGTATATTTAATGAACAGATAATTCAGTCATGCCAGGCTTTCATCTACTGCACTTCCCAACCCTGTGCTATGCCAGTCTCCGAGAACAGAGTCATCCAACTTGGTGCATTACCTAAAACAGTGTTTCCCAACTAGGGTTTCCTGGAATTTAGGGTCTCTCAAGATCATGATTTGGGGGGGGGGGGGAGGAGGGGCATTCATTTTACTGGGTTGTAAATATAACCAATTTTAAGCAGACCTGAAAATTGTTATAGTTCCTCTTGGGTAAAATGGTTGAGAAAAGATTATCTAGTTCGGACCAAAACATAGTAAGATGCCAGATCTGTCAATCACTTTGGTTTACCTCCCAAGAGTGGGTATGCCATGGCCATCCTCTGAGGCTGAGAGAGTATGGCTTGCCTAAGGTCACCCAGCAGGTTTCATGGAGATTCCTACAGAGAACTTATCAATAAAATCCATGAATAATCAAATCTGCAAAAGTCAACTGAATTTTAAAAAAAAAATCCAAAAAGCAAATCTTGATTTTGCCATTTTAGATAAAGGACACCATTTTACTATACCATTATATTCAATGGGACTTAGGCATCCATGGATTTTGGTATCCACATCCTGAGACTGAACCCCAGCAGATACCAAGGACCCACTGTAACTACAAAGCATCTCCTGCTGAGGGTCCTCAAAAACTAGTCCCCGCATAAAAGATAAACAAACCATAGCTTTTTGTGGGTTTTTCAGGATATGTGGCCATGTTCTAGAAGAGTTTATTCCTAATTCTTCTAGAACTTGGCCACATAACCTGAAAAACACAAAAAACTATGGATGCCAGCCATGAGAGCCTTCGACTTCACTTTGGATAAACTAAATGTTTAATCATGGGCCAAGATAGTAAAGCCGATTCTTACCCCAGACACGGACTGAAGGTTGCCAAAATCCATCGTTTCATCCTAGCCTCCCCTGGGCTGCAGATCCTCAAAAAAGGACACCTTCCCCGGTTTTGGCTCGGCTCATCTCTTCCTCCGAGGAAGAGACGGGGAGTGGTTTGGTGCTTTGCTCCGAACGGGTCAAGCATGTGCGGCTGCCAGGATTGCAAGCCCAGGCAAACGCCACATGGCCGGGCCCCAATTACACCTGTGGGATTTTTGGACAGATGCCTGAACTAAGCGTCACACGCCCCCACTTTTTAAAAGAAAGCTTTCTTAGTGGCAAAGCGGTAGATCAAGCATGCAAAATACGTGGAGAGCGCTTCTCCATAGCTTTGGGGCAAGGCCTCTTGTTCCAACATGTTGAATCAGGGAAAAGGGGGGGAAGTAGACGGACGAGTGGCCCTCGAGAAAAAGAGACGTACACACTCCTGTGTTTCCTGCCCCCAAGTGTAGTAGCAACTACTCTACATAATCATTTCCCTTCCCAAAACTGGGAGCTAGCCCGACTGGTTAAGCCTGTTCAGTCGCTCCTGGGCTGGGCAGATTTATTATACTGATTAATATTTCATTTTGAGAGGAGGAGGAAAGGAAAAAAGAAATAAGAGTGTGCCTCAAGATTAGCTCTATTAAAAGTCATATTTTTCAAAGGGAAAAATGCACTGCTTCCAAGTCTATTAAATGACCATCTCTGTTCCCCGCCCTGTGACTGTATCACCAACCTTTATGTTTTCTTATCTTCAGGTCTGGTGCGTATATGAAGTGTGCAATTATGTGATATGGGCCCCGTCTCACCTAAACAATATGCTGGATTATGGTTAATTGTTCTACTGGGTGCGTGTGTAAAGACAGATGTTTTAATCTGGTTTATATCTTTTTATTATATAGGCTGCATCTGCACTGTAGTTTGTTGTGACATTGGAGCTCTCTGACGGAGAAGGTTAAATGTCTCACAAAACTACAAATCCCAGAATTCCACAGCATTGAACCACAGCAGTTACAGAGGTGCCAAACACTGGATTATCTCTGCAGTGCGGATGCAGCCTAATCTTGTTTTAACTTTTGTATCTTTAAGATGTTGTAACTGACTTAGCCTCATGAAAGATAAATTTAAACCCATTTGTGGTTTACTAGCACTTACAACAACAAATTAAAGACATTTACTTGTACGCAAGACACCTTTGAGAGTAACTGAAAGAAAAAAGCTGGTTGCATGAGCTTTTGTAGTCTTGAGTATACTTCCTCAGAAGGATCTAAGGAAGTAGACTCAAGTCTACAAAAGCTTCCACAACCAACTTCTTTTTCCAATTAGTCTCAGAGGTGCTACAAGATCCTTTTGCAGACTGATATTCCAGACTAATATGGTTACTAGGTCTTTGGGCGACTACTTGTTAGGAATATTTTAGCTGTGGATATACTATACTGGTATAGTTCTAAGATAGAGCCATGTTAGTCTATAGAATCAGTATGTGGCGAGATCTTGTAGTATCTTTGAGACTAACTAAAGAAAGAAGTTCAGTCTACTTCCTCAGATACTTTTGGTGAAGTGGAAGCCAGGGACAGACCTATATATGCCATTGGGGTGTAAGAATGTCAATTCAAATTCAGAATCTTGTGTGTATGGAAACGTCCAGTTTGAACTTTGTCATTTGTGGACAAAGACGTAGCCACTGGATATGGATATACAGGTATACTGGTGTAGGTAAGCTTTGGAGCCCCTTCCAACACTGTGGTTCTGTAATCTGTGCCACAACAAGGTCTCCTTCTTTTGCTCCTCAGTGGGAAAGAAATGTATCTCCTCTATCTCACGAATTGGCCTCTGTGACGTCGGAGGCATTGAAGGCGCCAGCTTCAGATGCCAGCGAAACATCAGGAATAAACTCTTCTAGAACATGGCCACATAGCCTGAAAAACCCACAAAAAACTATAACTTGTTCTCCTCCCCTTCTCCTTGCTCCCTTCGGAGAGGAACCTGAGAAGCAGCGGCAGGGCAATGCCAAACACACTTGATGACAACAAAGAAATCAATTTCCTCCTGAGACAGAGAGAGCAAGAAGCATAGAAGAGAGCTTGGGTTGATAAGGAGCGATTGTAAAGACGCAGCTCCTTTAGAAAGCATCCCTTCTGCCCTTGACTTGTGCACCATGAAAAACACACAAGAGCTAAAAGGAGACACACAGCACTTTTCCCAAACACCCACCAACTCTTCAGGTGAAAGCCCTTCGGCAACCGTTCAATTCAAATGGTTGGCTTTAGTCAATCCACTGAAACCACTTTGGTCATAAAACCAGGATGTGTGTGTGTGTGTTGCTTTCTGGAAGGGTTGTCCTCCCCTGTCCCAAAGGAGTAAGTGACAAAGAGTTTGCATCTTAACACAATCAAACTATGGAGTTATCACACACTGGGGCTGAGTAAAGAGAAATTAAAGCGCATTTAAAGCATCCCACAAATTAAGCAGAAATGGCAACTGCGCAAATGGTTATCACATGCAATTGCGCAAATAAAGTGATATCAGAAATGCATTGTCACTGAAATCCCAAAAGTAAAAAGATGCACATTCATGCTTCTTTGTGACCATTTTAATGGCAGGTTTTGTGCAGCGTCGTGTGAAATCGTTACAAGTAATTACGCGATTCCTCGGGGATATTCGCAGGATAAACTCCCAATCTTCTTCGTGTGATAAACTCCGAAAACAGCCAATGGAAGGGTCAGAGTTTGAAAATGTTACAACTAGAAATGTGAAGACATAGCAGAAAAAGGGGGAGAAATTGGAAGGGAAACCTCCAATTTCCCCCAGGGAAAAAATGAATTATGGGGTACTTCCATTTGGAAAGATGAATAAAAAATTGGGGACAAGTTGCTCACATGTTTACTGCACTCAAATCATTTCTAAAAATTACATTAAGAGGAAGATTTTTTTTAATGTAAGACTATGCATAATATAATTTTCAAGAACTCTGAATACACTTGGAAGGGCAGTTTTGAAGGAACTAGACAAGACCCTCAAGTCTAAAGATATCTCACTGAAGACTAAAGTCATGTCGTCCATGCCGTCGTATTTCCGATTTCAATGTTTGGTCGTAACAGCTGGAGAGTGAAGACAACAGATAGGAATAGAATCAACTCATTCAAAATGTGGGGCTGGAGATCTGTGGATATTTGTGGATATTTTGTCATTGCTGTGTGCCTTCAAGTCATTTCTGACGTATGGCCACCCTATCACAGATTTGTTTTTCTTGGCCAGATTTTTCAGAGAGGGTTTGCCATTGCCTTCCTCTAAAGCTGAGAGAGTGGGATTTGCTCAAAGTCACCCAGTGGGTTTCCATGGCTGAGCAGGATTCGAACTCAGTGCAGGAAGCCACAGCCCTGAGAGTGCAAGCCATGGTTTCTCATTCATCGTGTGCCATAAGTCAGAAGTTGACTTGAAGGCAATTAACAACAACAAACGATGTCTGGCTTTCATTTCCTTTTCTCAGTTCACTCTATGGAAATGACTGCATTATATCTACTTGACGCTATGGAGAAAGAACAGAAGCAAGGTAACTTTTCTCTGTTTTACTCACGTTGATGCTTTGTTCTGGTTTTATTGTTGTCGTTTTTTGTGCCTGCTCCTCAAACTGACAAGAACACAGAGATGTCTTATAGTTTAGGTGTACAGTTCATTACCCTGTAGCTCCATTTGTAGCAAAACAACATATAAAACTAAGTTCGGTTTGTAATTATCCTTGGAACAAACTGTTCTTGCAATAGATCGAACATCACAATTTTATGCCACACAAATTTATATATAACAAATGTTATGTTCCTAGGGTATGAAAATTACTTTCAACCTGCAAATGAAGGCTAATGGTGCATTTTTAATTAATTTATTTATTTTAGGGCGGGGGGAAATCCCAGAAATTCTACATCTCAAGTTAAAAACCAACAGAATCATTTAGCCTCTCCAAAAACTCTCCGGTTCCACAGGAGGGACAAGATGAAACACAAGGCAATTGAGTCAAGGGAATATTTTGGTTAGAAGAGAAGGGCTAGTATTTGCACACATACAAAACTCTGTAATATGCATGCACACCAATGCTTTGCACAGCCCAGAATTGTTACCGCTGACTTGAGAGTATTTTCAGCAAGAGGTACAGTTGGCCCTCCATATGCACACATTCAACCATCCACGGGTTGAAAATATTTGTGTGTGTGTGTGTGTGTGTGTATAGAGTGACTGCAGTCAGGAAATAAGAAGACTAGGAATGGGAAGGGCATCTGTGAAGGAATTAGAAAAGATCCTGAAGCATAAAGATGTACAACTAAGCACCAAAGGTAGAATAGTTAGAATCGAGGACAGCTTAAAACAGGGTTTGCTTGTAGGAGAATACACACACACACACACAGAGAGAGAGAGAGAGAGAGAGAGAGAGAGAGTATATTCTCCTACAAGCAAATCTTGCTTATATCAGGGACAACATATATTTTTGTATATTCCTAAAAGCAAACCTTCCTTGTATAAGTAACACCATTTTAATATGTCACTGCATTTAACCGGACTTGCGCATCCATGGATTTTGGTATCCACGGGGGGAGAGGGGGTCCTGGAACCAAACCCCAATATTAACAAATCTTGCCAAGAAAACTACATGATAGTTTTGCCTTAGGGCTGCCATAAATCAGAAATGACTTGAAGAAGACGATGATGATGAAGAAGAAGAAAGTGTCATGCTTTACTGATATCACATAACATTATACACTTCTCAGGCCCTTATTTGTAATATGTGAATAGAAGATGGCCAAGCAGCTGTGGGACAGGCAAACATTCAACTGGTGCAGCCTTCCTCCTCATAAGAAAGTGGAGCCACCTTTGCTGGCTGGCATTTCCCATGCATCACACAGCTCTTATAAGGCACAGGAGCACTGCCCACATAAGAGGTGGTGACTAAACTATATCCCCACATTCGCTTATGAATGACTAACAATGAGATTTGGGTGCTGCTCAACAGGTAACGATCCACTCAGGCCTTTGTTTTTTATCCCCACAGTTCTCTGAAGCTCTGCTGTCTCATCCCAACATCACTCAATTGCACATGTTGCACACACATGCTCTAAAAAGCTCTGTGGGCGCTTTCGACATCTTTGTTGCCTTGCTTCCAAAAATCAACATATTGGTTTTTTGCCAGAGTTTGGGAAATTGTCATTTTGAGCAGACTGCAGTTCCCAGAATCCTCCAAGCCAGCAGATTCTGGGAGCTGCAGTCTATGCAAAATGCCACTTTCCCCAACTTTTTTGGGGGGGAGGGGGTTGTCACCAGCACAAAATTCAGAGCTTGTTGTCAAACACAGTGCAAGTGAGAGATGTCAAATTCAGTCAGAGCTCCATCCTTTTTCTGGAAGAATAATATCAATTTCGGAAAGGATGTTGTAGAGGCAAACGGCATTTAAAAAACCAAGTCACTCCAATTCCTGGAGAGCTTTTGGCTTTGAGCAACCATTTCTCACAGCCGCTACAGCCCACAGGTTCTCACAGCACATGCTCCCTCCCTGACAGACCTTCAGAGAAGCCTTCCTTCCCTCCTGCTGGGTCTTTCTGAGGGATTTCTCAAGATGACAAGAGACGATTAAACCCACTGGCTCCAGTCCATCCCCCGCCCCATTTCTTTCAATGGGAAATTCATCAGTGAGGAAATCAAAGAACAAAGTCAGCTTGGCTCTTTGGGTGGAAACCAGAGGAAAACGTCTGACGGAAGAATAGGACCATGTCTCTGATATAAATCCTCAGTGGTTTCATCCTTGCACATGGGAACAAAACATTGCAATGTTTTTCCTTTATGTGCATGATATAAATCCCAAGTTATTTTATCCTTCCACGTGGGAACAAACGATTACAACGGTTTTGTGTGTATGATATAAATCCTCAATCTTTGAACGTGGGAACAAACAACTGCAATGGTTTTCTTTGTGTGCATGGTATAACTCCTCAATTATTTCCTCCTTGCACATGGGAACAAACTATTACAAAGGTTTTCTCTGCATTCCTCCGCAGTTGTTTTATCGTTGCTGTGTGCCTCCGACTTACGGAGACCCCATCATGGGATTTTCTTGGCAAGTTTCTTCAGAAGGGGTTTGCCATTGCCATCCTCTGAGGCTGAGAGAGTGTGACTTGCCCAAGGTCACCTAGTTTTGAGCCAAGCCATGTTACAGTCTACAGAGTCATAATCCAATGCTCAAAACACTGCACCACGTACTGTCTCCAAGTTTGAACATCCTGAAGTTTCTCAGAGGGATTATTCCGCATAGAAAAATAGGCATTGGAACGCAAGTCGACCAAGGCCAACATCTGTAGGCTTGTCTACACAATTAAAATACTCCTCATTCCAGTCGATTTGCAGAGGTTTTGTGACCCTTCCTCAAAAATACTCCTTGAACTCCAGATAAAAGGCCTTCGTAGTTTTTACTGGAGTATGTGAGAATATGGAGTATGTGAGAATATCTGTGAGGACCCATGGCAGTCAAAGTTGGATTAAACACCTATAACCACATCAGCATAAATACACTCTCTATCAAAGGCCATCAAAGAACTACTGAGCTGTTCTTTGGAAATGTCCCCTATTTTTCTTGAACACCCTACATTTTACAGTGCCTCCTTTGCGTATAGGACATTTGGTCACCCTGGGAGGGTTCCTGAATCCAAACCCCAGCAGATACCAAGGGTCCACAGTATTTGGAGACAGAGTAACGATTTTCTTTTTGTAAGCGTAGAGAACAAAAACACAGGAAAATTTTCTCTGTGAACTGAGTAAGTGTGTGTGTGTATTGGCCTAAAACCAAAGTGCCTCTGAGCATGTCATGAGTGCCTTTAAAGTGTTTCCAATCAGCAATTCTAGCCACTGATACAAGGACACAATGCCCTTGAGTCTTTGCTTTGCGCCGCCTTGAAAAAGAATTTATTTTCTACAAAAACAGAGAAATCAGCAATAAAAACCATGCAGTCCAAAAGTGTTTGGGGGCATGGCATGCCAGCCAGAAGGCAGAATGATAAATCAGTGCCAGCAAAAGCCCAGTAACAGATTAGTAATCGTTGTGTGCCACCCAGCAACCAGCATGATCTGGATGCAGGCAACAAGGGAGCACTCAGAAGGGTCTGTTTCCACCGCCTCCTTTCCTGCCTCGACGTGTTTGTTGTCGAAGCAGATTTTCCGGCTCTTATCAAGCCTGCGACCTCCCCGCCCGCAATCCTATCGGTGCAAAGGAACACATTAAATAAACAATCTTTTCCCTTCCTGCCTGCTCTTTGCAGTCAGCGGCTGATTTATTAGCTCTCCTCCGCCTCTCTAATTCTGGGGTGGTAAAAGTTCAAACTGATCAAACTGAGAAGCCATTGGAAGGAGAGGGGAGGGTGAGAAATGTGCTATGTTCTTCCCTCTGTGACTCACCCACCCGCTTGCTTGCCAGGAATGTGATTTTGCTGAAATGTTCAACTGAAACCAAAACCATTTGCTTGTGACAATGCACAAAGCACAATGCACCTTTCTCACCTTGCCTCCCACCTGTCCACATGGCTTCCCTTTGGAAGCCGCACCTGAGATGGGAGAGCGCTTGATGGCCCTTGGGATCTCTTCCAACACTATAATTTTATGATGCTATGAACACAACAGCAACCCTGGCACCATCTGTCTTTAATATTCTCCCCACCATTAAGAGGTCTATCCATGCACATGCTCCTGGTTACCAAGGATTCAAATGTATAACAGGGCACGCCAACCACAGGGTGATTTCCCTGGCTGCTGCAAAGACTGTAGGCAACATGGTCTTATTATCTAGGTAGGAATCCAGGACTTTCCAGGCAGTGTTTCCAAGGCAGTTGCTCTCAGAAATGGCGTCTATTCATCAAGCAAAGCCACCTAGACAGCTTCTGGTCCAGGGCTCCTGCACCTGTATGAACCAGCAGAGAAAAGACTCCTCAAACGTATGAGATGTCAGTAAAGCTACAAGGTCAGGACAATCACAAGCCTTGGGATTTTAGGGTCAAAAAGCCTGAGATTTAGGCTGCATCTGCGCTGCAGAAATAATGCAGGCTGACACCGCCTTAAGTGCCATCGCTCAAAGCGACGGAGCCCTGGGGCTTGCAGTTTTGTGAGATATTTAGCCTTCTCTGTCAGAGACCTCAGATGCCAGAACAAACTACAGATCTCAGGATCCCACAGCATTGAGCCATGGCAGTTAAAGAGATGTCAAAAGGCATTATTTCTGTGGTACAGAAGCAGGATTAGGGGCTTCTGACATCAACAGGTTCAGGTAATGTCATTATCCAAAGCATCAACCAGGGTTCCAAATTCAAATAAAAGGCCACTCAAACAAAAAACACAACATCTGGCAAATAAAGGAAATATGTACAGTCGATTCTCCATATCCAAGGATTCTTTATCCATGCATTCAAGTATCCTCAGCTTGAAAATATTTTTACAGAAGTATAGTCAGTCCCTGGATTCAAGCATCCAGAGTTTGAAAATGTTTTTTTTTAAATATACACTCTAAGAAGCAAATCTCGGTTTTGCCATTTTATGTAAGGGAAAACCTTTTACTATACCATTTAATGGGACTTGAGCATCTTTGGATTTTGGTATCCATGGAAGTACAATGGATAACAAGGGCCCCCACTGTATTCAAACATCTTTCAAGATAGTACTTCTGCCTTGAGATTCCTCCTCTTTGCCCTGAGTTAATATAAATCCTGTCTTAATATAAATCTTTATCCTTCAGATTTCAGATATTCTGATTTCAGGTGCTTATAACTCAGACAGCTTCACAGCATGGATCCAAAATGCAGTTTAGTTTTGTTTCACTCCCTCTATCTCTCACTTATACACACCCAGAAGTATTTATACAGATGGTATATGTAACACGAATTTCTCAAAATGAAGAAAGGGGTTATAGGCTGTTGTCTAAGATGAAGGAGTGGAACATGCAAAAGGAAACAATAAACACTCAGAAATGCCATATTCCCAGGGATGGAATTGCTGAGGAAGGTCCTGGGTATGAAAAACTGGGGAGCCAAAAACCAAAAAGTATGTCCCCATCTCCTACTATAAGTTGATGCAAAGACTGTCAACATTTAGTGTCAACAATACTCATGTACAACACAACTGCCAAAAAACATGTACTGGTTTGTTGCATGCAAGCAACATTGCTTCATGTGTGAGATTCACACAATGGTGCTATGGGTGAAAGAAGAATGTTCATAGAAGGTAAGGCTAGGAGTGACTACTACTCATGATGGCCTTATGCAGGGCTGGGAAACGTTACTTTTTTGGGACAATAACCCCCAGAATCCTGGTCAAGTTAGATGGGGGACTCTGGGAATTGTAGTTCCCACCCTAAAAAGCAATGTTTCCCAGCGCTGATTAATCCCAATCACATTAGAAAGAACGTCTTGACAGCAAAACACCTTGACAGTTAAAGATGCTGGCTTGGAGGGTGGTGGAGTCTCCTTCTTTGCAAAGTTTTTAAATAGAGTAGATTTGACAATAAACCCAATGCCAAAATAGTGCTTCCTATTACAATTCAGTTGGGGGCAAAGATTTACATTCTTAAGAAACAAAGGAAGCAATTCTTCCTCCAGAAATCAATAAATGAACCACCGTTATCAGTTGTCTGCTGTCTTGCGGTCTCATTAACTTGAGTGAGCTTTGACATTGGTGCCTTGTACCAAACTTTAATGATCCCCACACACAGACAGATATAAGCAGGGAGTTATCCTATGGCCAACCTTTTCACAATTAGAGTTTCAGATGCAATCAGCAAGTCAGAAAGACTAAAGACCCTTTGATAGCAGCTTGTCTAAAATAAGCCAGTCCTAAAAATATTCACTGAAAATACATGCAAAGGGATCTTGTAGCACCTCTAAGACTAACTGAAAGGAAGAAGCTGGTAGCATGAGCTTTCGTAGATGCATGCATAATAATAAAGAATAATAAAGGCAGTCGCTCAAATGCATTTATGGAGTCAAGATCTGGGGCGGAAGTCACATAACTCCATTGGAAGCATTCCAGATGGGTTTCCTGAGGAAAGTACTTGTTCTCTCCTCAAGTAAACCAGCTGCTCTGTTGACAGCAGAGACAACTTTGCCTTCTTTCGAATCTGGAGCCAATACAAGTGCAATTTGGTATTGGTACACACTGAATAAAATGGCTGACTCAAGGATCCCTATGGGGGAATTCACGCTTACGTTTTTGTCTCGCGGAGATCCGGATCACTGCAGTGATGCAATACAGGATCAATGTTTCCATTACGTTTAACGCGACCACATCTCTCAGAGGCATTTAAATCCCCTCCAGCATTCACACATGCGCTGCTTTGTTTCAACATGGATGTACCTCCATGTCTGGGAACGATCCACACAATCCTGATCAATTTAGTAGTACAGTACTGTATATGCTAGGCTGCAAGATTAACATTTCAGTAAATGCCAAAGTCAGTGACAGACTGGATGCATCTTCTGAGCAAACAGGTACAGGTTCTCACTGCAAACGGCACAACTTTTAGGATGTGTAGAATATATTGCATAGCTTTCATGGGTGCACACAGACATATAAAAAGCATGCGCACAGATCATGAATACACGCACCTGGTTCATCCCTCCTATACCAGATACTCTGACTTCAAGGGCTCGCTAATGTATCTACCCCAACTAGAGCAGCTACTTTTTCACCCAAAGTAATTGCTTTTGTGTACCAGACCTCTGTGGTAATATGGGAAGGGAGTATCTAATTCACACAATGATGGAAAAAGCACCACAGCTTCTACTAAACGTTCTAGCAAATGTCTCCAAATTAATTTTCCTATGGCCACAGACAGGACCAAATTGACTTCCATTTTCCAGCCTGTATTTCAAAATCATGACTCAAAATAAATGCATAAGATCCTGAGCTGCGCCCGCATTCTGGACTCCTTAAAAATTCACAGCCCAGCTTTCCTGTGGAATAGATCAAGGTGGGGAGGGAGAAGAAGATTCAACATTACACAAGGTTTCCAAATCTGATGAGGGCAGAAATTAGGGGTTATTTCACTGCGTCAAACTGCAGGGCACTTTTTTAAACCACACCGCCCCAACAAAAGATTAATAGGGTTGGCTTTTGCATGACATGAATTCATAACCATGCGATGAAACAGAAATAGAACTGGGATGCAGAAACCAGAAGAGAGAAATATGGAGTTATCACGAATGCAGAGCAAAACCTCCATCCACATTTAGCAATCCCTGTAGAGACAGCTGCTAAGGAAAATGCTAGAATAAATGTCTGGTTTTAGGCTGCTCAGACTGTTGACTCTTCATATATAATTGTTGATTCTCAGGTTCCAAGCGCATTTGATACGCCTCCCCAAGTCAACAAGGGACATATGGTATTTGCCGGCATGGACATCCGTTAACATTGCACATGGAAAACAATGCCCTGCTTCACCATGCGAAGCTCACCTGCTTTCAGGAAAACAATGGTGACAAAAGAGTCTTGTGACACCTTAATATTTCTGTTCTCCCTTCCTTGATATTTCATTTGGCACAAGCTTTTGTGCAAGGCAACCCATTTCAAGTTTGCATTTGGCGATCCAAAGTTTACTTAACAAAGAGGTGGTAGATGGAGTCAAACCAGCTAAGAAGACATCATCAGGAGAAAAAGAGGACTTTGGCCCTCAGATGTATTAGACATCATCACCCAGAATCCCCAACCATGCCTTCCTGACTGGTGCTACTGGGAATTGGTGGTCCAAAACATGATAGTCAAGTGTCCATTCTAGCCATGCCAGCATCCCTGGTGGCCTTTTGGCCCACCATCTGGCTCTTTGACAAAAGAGCCTCATGGCTCCAGGTCAGCTGCTCTCTTCCCATGAAGCAAGCCATCTTTTGCAAAACAATGAGGCAGCCTTCATTTAGCACTGCCTGAAATAACTACTGCATATGCTCATCTGTAAGTCTAGAAATTTTAGTCAAAACATTGCCCCAAAAAACCTGGGTTGACTTATCTACAGGTCAATGTTATTACTGTGCTTTTAAAACATAAATAAATTCAGTATGTATCCCAATAAGATACGTCTCCGAGGGAGGGATTACAGATGAAAAGCCTGCTGAAGCAAAAACCTGCCAGGGAAATGAAAGAGAGAGCGGGGAACAAGGTTGGAGAGCCAAGTACAAGTTCTCACTGGGCATGAAACTCACTCTTCCAGCCTTGCCTATCTCATCCTTTCTTTCAGCTTGACTTGTTGCTGTTGGGAGAATAAGCTGGAGCGGCTGGAGGAGCAGAGCTCCTAAAACTCAGTGGAGGAAAGGAAGAAGAGAAAAATAATTACTAAATACATAAAGCTGGTGGTCACGCTCATTGCCTTCTCTGCAAGGCCTTTCAAAGGTTCACCTTGACCAACCTCTACCGGCCTCTTTTCCTCAACAGTCAAGTAAGAATGGAAACAAAACACTTTTTGATGGGTTTGGAATCATGGGGTTATTTTGGCCCAAAGTTTCAGAGGCCATTTCCACACAAGAGGTCATGGCTCTCTGGCTAGTGTTTGCCTTCCATTCGGCATACCTGAGCAAACCGCAACTATATATAGAAGGCATGTGTTTGTGCAACAGACGAGAGAGGCATTTCTCTGAAGGAGAAACAATTTGGGGTCAAATGAACGAACAGATCCCTAGATCGAGGAAAGTAATAGTGCCACTCTATTCTGTTTTGGTCAGACCTCACCTAATTCAAGAGGGATGTTGAGAAGCTGGGCGGCCAAAATGGTGAAAGGTCTGGAAAGTGCCAAGCCCTATGAGGAGAAGCTTAGGGAGTTGGGTCTGTTTAGCCTGGAGAAGATAAAACTGAGAGGTGACACGACAGTCATATCTGGATGTCATGTAGAAGATGGATCCAGTTTTGTTTTCTGCTGCTCCAGAGACTAGAACACAAACCAATGGATTCAAATTATAAGGAAAGTGATTCCACCTAAACATTAGGAAGAGCTTAGGTTGGGCTGGATGGTTTTTGGGGTGTCTTCCAATTTTATGATGCTTTGATGCTATACTGCTCCCAGAATCCCCCAGTACACCTGGCCACTCTTATGCCCCTTTGGGGGGTCCAGCCCCACAGTTTGAGAACCACTGCGCTACAGCATTAAAGACCAGCTTTAAATGAGTTGTCCAAGATGTGGACCCAATGCCCCAAAACAGCTTGTGTAATCCCCTTACAATTTAAGTTAAAAACCAGGAGTGGATTTACCACCCCATAAACACCAAAGGCCCCAGCATCGCCTTGAGGGATGCCAGAGTTATCATGGCACAAGTGCGTACCTCTGAGTTTTTAATGGTGAACGCTACTCTGGTTCTACTGTTACTCTGCGGCTTTTTTGGAACTATGTTCTTTATTTGCTTTTTTGCTGATGTTACAATACGTATTTTTGTTTTCGCTGTGAGGGCATTGTATTCGTATATTGCCTCAAGTGTCTCATAAATATTTATGATAAATAAAAAATACAGGACAGCAAGACTCATGTACAGGCAGTTAGTACAAAAAACATTTGGAAGAAAGAAATGCTACGGCTGGACAGTAGTTCAAGTATTCCCCCCACCTTGGCTCACGTGCCATGAACATGGAAAACATGTTTTCAGTGAACGTGGAAAAGGCTGGCTCCTTAATTCATATGGTGGGAAGGGCACCCAAAACTAGGAAAGGATGACTGGAAGGAACCCATAACAAGAGTATTCAACACTGCAACATTTTGCTGAAGATCCCATTTCTTGTACTGGAACAGAACATCAATACAATAGCCTTTGTCCTACAAGGCGCTTGAGGCAATGTATATACAAAATAAACTAATAAAAAGAGCAGAAATGTAACTAAACTGGCTCTTCTGAAGCCCATGCCATCGCCAATGGGCAAAGGGGCATTAGGAACCTTCTTCTAATCTGTACACATGTACACATGCTCTGCTTTTAGCATTTTTATGCACTGTGGCCTGTTTTGGAAAAGAAAAAGGCAGAAAGAGATTCTAAAATTGTGACCATAAAGGGGAAAAGTTGGAGGAATAGTGTGAGAAAGACTCAAATAATAAAGAGGCCTAGACAGTGAGCTCAGGAACGGAAAACTAGAGATAAGCATGGAACATATACATCAGAAGAGTCCCAGATACTGTTACGCAGCTTCAGAGATGGTGAAGGCAGGGGACTATGAATCAGAGGGCATCCTACACACTTTTAGGCGAGTCACACTTTCTGTCTTGAGCCACTATGGGAAAATCCCTGCAAGCTGCTGCATTGGGAAACACACATAACTTTTGTGAGCCTATTTAGTTGTTTGTTTGTTAATTTATTTATTAATAAATCCAGTGCCAATCCAGTTTTCTTTCTGAAAAACTGTTGCATCCCTAGGAGAAGGGGGTCACTTACTGTCGGAAAAAGGGCTTCGCCTGAAAAAGGGGCATGAAAATGCTGAATTTTTTTTATACAAAGCAGTTCACAAAATGATACATATTTTAAAGAAAATATCGTATTTTCAAAATATATTAATTAGACCTGAAACGCTTATACCAAATTACTCCTCCATTTCTCTTTCTGTTAACTCTTAATTTTTCCATTATTAAGTGGACTCTTCCTTGTTGTCATAATAAAGTGTTTCTTCATGGAAACTTTCCTGATCTTAATTCCTTCTTCGTCTGCTTCTTTAACTTCCTTGCGTTTTGCCAAGTCATGAAACCGTTTCTTTACTTTATATACACTTCTTTGTCTTTCTTGCTTCTTAGCTGGAGCTTCAGCGTTTATTCTGATTCTCCAATCTTGTATTAATGTTTCTCTATTTTGTTGTTTCCTTTGTTAAAAGTGTTAACTACACCATTTTTTATATTCTATTATTTTAAGATTCTTTAAAATGCTGAAATTTCTGTCCCCCATGTACTGGGGGAGCAAATAATATCAGCATTTTATAGTGGATGTAGCCCTCTCGGTTCCCTGGGGGCCAATGTAGCCCTCTCATCCCTAAAAGTTAGTTGTCTTGTTGTTGCTGCTGTTGTTATGCGCCTTCAAGTCGTTTCCGACTCCTGGCAACCCTAAGGCAAACCTGTCATGGGGTTTTCTTGGCAAGGTTTGTTCAGAGGAGGTTGGCCATGGCCATCCTCCGAGGCTGAGAAAGTGTAACTTGGCTGAGCTGGGAATCCAACCTTGGTCTCCAGAGACGCAGCTCAACATTCAAACCGCTATGCCACACTGGCTCTCAATAGCTGCCTACCCCTTTTCAAAAACAACACAGAAATCTTTGAGTGTGTAATTGTGTATTTATCCACCGACTCAGCTGGCCTCGGACAATGGACAATTGTCCACCTGCCCAAAGGGTGAGCTGCTCCAGTTCCCTCTCTGGGTCCTGCCCCACTCCTCTCGCTCTCTCTTTTTGGGAAAAGCTTTCTGTCTTCAAAGCTGGCAACTGAACACATCTAGCAAAACTGTTTAAAACTGTTAAACATCCTACTTACTGCCCATAATGCTGCAGGAAGCCTGTATCATTTCTAAATCCCAAGAGCAGAGCTTAGAAAATTATTTCCCTTGGACTACGACTCCCAGAATCCCCCAGCCTGCATGGCCAACTAAAATTTCAAAGATTCCCCAGGCAGCATGGCCAGTAGCATGGCCAGCATCATGGTTGGGGGAGTTCTCCATTTCAAGAAGCAAGAAGAGGGCAATGCTGTACTATTGAGGTATTGGCATGTATACTCCATAGTTTTGCACTTTACACATATTCAAGGTTTTTAGAAGTTTTAGAAGTGATCTTCTGAACAGTCCAGAAGACCCACCAAAGAATGCCCAAAAGATTTTGTGTGGGTTTTTTGGGCTATGTGGCCATGTTCTAGAAGAATTTATTAAACTCTTCTGGAACATGGCCACATAGCCCAAAAACCCACAAAAAACTATGGATGCCGGCCATGAAAGCTTTCGACTTCACAATGCCCAAAAGAGTCTTTCACATTTTGTGCCCAGCTCCAATATGCACCTGTTTATGCCCCATAATGAAGTCTCCCATCTTCACTGTTGCACCAGACCAGGCAGCCAGTGATCCTGGAATGAACATGATGGCAATCAAGGAACCAATCCTATTTGGCGATAAGGTGATATCATAGAAGGCAAATGAAACTGACCACTTGCCCTCCCTCTCAATGGGTGATTTTGTTGCCCACTAATACTGTAAGGCTCCACTTAGAATCATGGAGTTGGAAGAGACTCCAAGGGCCATGCAGTCCAACCCCATTCTGCCATGCAGGAACTCTCAATCAAAGCATCCCTGACAGATGGCCATCCAGCCTCTGTTTAAAAACAGGCTCCAAAGTAGGAGACTCCACCATTCTCTGAGGGACTTTGTTCCACTGTTGAACAGCTCCTCCTAATGTTGAGATGGAATCTCCATTGCTCCGGGTCCTATTCTCTAGAGCAGCAGGAAACAAGTTTGCTCCCTCCTCCATATGACACCCCTCCAAATACTTAAGCATATCATCTCTTAACTGTCTCTTCTCCAGGCTAAATATACCCAGCTCCCTAAGCTTCTCCTCATAGGGTTTTATGGTTACCAGACCCTTCACCATTTTGGCTGCCCTCCTCTGGACATGCTCTAGGTTGTCAACATCCTTTTTGAACTGTTGTGCCCAGGACTGGACACAGTATTTCAGGGGTACATTAGTGGTGGTCTATTCTTCCATTCTAATACAGCATTAACTGTGCATAGTGTTTGTACAGCTCACTGAAGCAGAGTGTGGATGAAGAAATGTACCTGAACTTAAATCCCCATCATCCCCACTGCAAATGATCAACAGCTGTGTGGCACCGGGTTGGGAAGAGGAATAATTTGCTTGGTTGCCTCAACAACAAGGCCACACTCTGACTTCTCCGGCACCATGCCAGCCACTTTTGCATCCTCATGCAAAGGCATACAAAAATGTCAAAGGAGCGGAGTGTTTTCACACAGAAGGCCCTCTCTGCTCTCCGCTACCATTAAGTTGAATGCAGAATGTCACTTTCAAAAATGATTCGTTTCTGATCACTTATTAAAAGGTACAGGTTGAGTCTCTCTGATCAGCAATTTCAAAATCTGAAATACTCCAAAATCTAACATTGTCCACATGGGTCCAGATGGTGACAACTTATGGTGACCCTATGAATTTAATAGGGTTTTCTTAGGCAAGAATTACTGGTGGTTTTGCTAGTTCCTTCCTCTGACGTAGAGCCTACAGTCTTCCTTGGCAGAATCCCATCCAAATACTAACCAGGGTAAACCCTGCTTTGCTTCCAAGATCAGATGTGATCTGTTTCCCTTATCATTTGTTAATGATGACAATTATTGACACTGCTATAGCAAGTTGATTAAATTACCCCAAATCTCCCGAAAATGCCTCTGATTGTAACATGTGAAAGCAGTTAATAATGTTACAACAAAATGATTTAACACTAAAACCCAGTGCATTACTTAAACATTACTTGGTATCTGCTGGGGATTTGTTCCAGAACCCCCCAAGGACACCAAAATCTGTGAATGGTCAAATATCATTAAATACAATGCTGTAGTAAAATTGCGATTCTTATATAAAATGGCAAAAATGAAGGTTTCCTTTTTAGAATGTATATATTTTTTGAAAATTTTCAAGCAGCGGATGCTTGAATACATGGACAAATAGCCTATGTATACAGAGGGCTGGCTGCATTTTAGCCTTGCATTACCAAAGTGATATCGTGGCATAGTGGTTTAAGCGTTGAACTACAACTCTGGAGAGCAATATTCAATTCCCCACTTGACCATACAACCTACTGGGTGTCCTTGGGAAAGTCACAGTCTCTCAGCCTCAGGGGAAGGCAAATGGCAAACCTCCTTCGAAGAAATCTTGTCAAGAAAACCCTGTGACAGCCTTAGGGTCGCCATAAGTCCGACAGCACAGAACAACACCAAAACACCATTACTTGGAAAGCATCACATCCCAGGTCTGCCAATAACATTCTTGCTCTACTGCCAAACTCCAACAGGATGTAATGCTCCCTACCAAAAACTTGGTACTGAGAGTTTGGGAGGCAGGAGATGAATTACCAAACAACCCACTCAAGGATCTAGGAATCAATTCCAGCTCATCTGGAGGCCTGCCAGGTGACTTTGGACACCTTGCTTCCTCTCGGCCTTGGCTCCCCTTCTGTTGAAAGAGGAATTATGCCCCAAATCCCAAGATTGTTCGCAAAGACGAAAGAGAGACCCTGCAAACATTTTCATGAAGAATGGGTGTTTGTTCTGCACAATAAATAACCCATCTAAGCCATAGTGATTTTTTTTAAAGTTATGCATGCCTAACATATTTGAAGCTGTCCATTTTAGGGAATGTCTTCACCTGCAAGAACCTGTGTATTTTGAAGACATGTTGGAGGAGTCCCATTTCTCCCACTTAAGGAAGCAGTCATGGAGTCGATATGTGGGTTGTTATCATGGGCAACTCAGAAGTCTGAAAGGCTTTGTAGCAAGGCAGATTCCTAGGAACATAAAGCTGGAAAGGGCCACAACGGGCCACCTAGCCCAACTAAATACACAATACACGACAGAGAAGCTGGAGCATGTCTATAGGAGGGTAACCAAAATGGTGAAAAGTCTGGAAACCATGCCTTATGAGGAGAGACTCAGGGGGCTGAGTATGTTCAGCCTGAAGAAGAGAAGGTTAAGAGGTGATATGATAGCCCTGCATAAGTATCTGAAGAGGTGTCATCTTGAGGAGGGAGCAAGCTTGTTTTCTGCTACTCCAGAGAATAAGACAATGGATGCAAACTACAGGAAAAGCAATTCCAGCTAAACATTAGGAGGAACATCCTGACAGTAACAGCTGTTCAATAGTAGAAGACGCTACTTCTGAATGTGGTGCAGTCTCCTTTGAGTTTTTTTGTTATTGTTTGTTTTGACAATATGTCCTTTGCAGTTTTTCAAATAGAGGCTGGATGGCCATCTGTCAGAGGAACTTTGATTGTGTATTCCTGCATGGCAGAATGGAGTGGACTGCGTGGCCCTTAGGATCTCTTCCAATTCTATGATTCCTAATAAAGAACTCCTGAAAAGATGGCCATTGACCCTCTTTTTAAAGGCTTCCAAAGGTGAGTCCACCATCCTCCAAAGCAAACCATTCCACTGTTGAATGGCTCTTACTGTTTGGAAGTTCTTCCTTTCATTCAGGTCAATGGTTCCCAAATTTTGGGCCTCCAGATGTTTTGGACTTCAGCTCCCAGAATCGCTGACTGTTGGCCAAGCCAGTTGCTACTGCTGGGCACTGAAGTCCAAATTACTTGGAGGAACAAAGTTTGGGAATCACTGATTTAATCTCTTGTCTTGTAATTTCCAACTACCAGTCTGTGTCCTAGCCTCTGGGGCAGCAGAAAATAAGCTCATTCCATCTTCTACATGACATTCATAAGATATAATACATCCTCAAAACAGTTTGAGTCAGTTTAGTCTGGTGTAATTAGTGGACTGAGCATTGAACTATGACCATGGAGACCACGTTTCAAATCCCCGCTTGGCCATGGGCAAGTCACACTCTCTCAGCCCCAGAGGAAAGCAAAGGCAAACCTCCTCTCAACAAATCCTGCCAAAAAAGACCTTAGGGCAGTGATTTCCAAATGTTGGTCCTCCAGGTATTTTAGACTTTGGCTCCCAGAATCCCAGACCACTGGCCAAGGTGGCTGAGGCTTCTGGGAGCTGAAGTCCAAAACACCTGGAGGGCCACAGTTTGGGAATCATTGCTTTAAGGTCACCATAAGCCAAAAACAACTTGAAGGCACACAACAAAAACAACAACCAGTTTAAAAGGCTGGTTTGAAAAGACAAATCTTCACATTCTTCCTTAATAAAAGGAGCAATAGTTGGAACTGATCACAGCTCGGAAAGGAGAGCATTTCATAATATGGAGAGAACCCAGGAAAAACCTCTCCCCAGTATCTCTGTCAGACTGGCCTTTGCAGGCAATGGTTCTCTCACGAATTATCCTCTTCAAATGTTCTAAAGAGGTGTTTTTGAAGTACTCTCAAGGTATCCTTGAAATCCCATGCTCAAGAGGGCCTCTCCTGAAGCTATAAACACCTGGATAATTCAAAAGACATTCAAGCCTGAACTCCCAAAGTGGTTTGAATGTTGGTTTGCAACTCTGAAGATCGGGGTTCAAATCTCCGTTCAGCCTTGCAAACCCAGTGGATGATCTTGGGGCAAATCACACTCTCTCAGCCTCAGGAAAACACAATGACAAACCTCCTCTGAATAATTTTTTCCAAGATAACCCTAGAATATGAGTCAACTGTAAGGGACATCACAACAATGACAGCAAATAGTACCATAGCCATACCATGTGATGGCACAACTATATATAAGAGATTTATATCCCGCTTTTCTCCCCAAATGGGATTCATTAAAATGGAAGGCAGTAGGAAAAGCAGAAGACTGCATTCAGATGGATTGACTCAGTTAAGGAAGCCATGGCTGCCCTGAGTTTGCAAGAGATGAAGATGTTTATTAACAAGAACAGGGTCTCTCTGAGGTCTTTCAGTCTTGGAGTAACTAGTTTATTTTATTGAAAGTATTCCTGTGTTGTCTCCATGTCCAAATAAAACCCAATTAAAACAATACAGAGAGGAAAGCATTTTAAAAACACAGTGAAACAATCTTTAAAACAGGGGTTCCCAACCTGGGGTGCCCACAAGCCCAAGGGGCCCAAGAGGGTTTGTCTCCTTGGTTGGCATGAGCAATCACTCATCTTTTTCTGAATAAATTATAATCTAACTATAGTTTTTTGTGGGTTTTTTGGGCTCAAAGAGTTTATTCCTGACGTTTCGCCAGCAGCTGTGGCTTTGGCATCTTCAGAGATTTCTCTCTGAAAAACCCTCAAAAAACTATGGATGCCAGCCATGAAAGCCTTTGGCTTTATAATCTAACTGTTCAACTGAGATTTGCATTTTAAGCACTGAGTTAAAAGCTTTCATTTAAAATTCAATTTGTCCACCCGCAGCATTGTTTGTGGCTCAAAAATTATAAAGTCTTCACCTGCAAATGTGATTATTACTTTTGTGGAGGAGTGTGAACATTAATTAAACATTTCCTAGGGGTGTGAGGCAGAGAAAAGGTTGGGAATCACTGCTTTAAAAACTCTTACAAGCAGCCCTAAATACAATCCTAGAATCCAGTTCTGAAACAGTTAAACCACCAATGTCAAACACTGAACGCCATGAAGAACAGCTGGAAGCTTAAAAGAGATGAAGCCAACCTAGATTCCTTAGGCAGGGAGTTGCACAACTGAGGTGCTGCTACAGAGAAAGCCCTGTTAGGTGTATCCAGCAACCTAACTTCACGAGGATTTGGGATATGCAACAGGGCCTCCTCTGAAAATCTCACATTTTTGGCAGGCTCAGAGGGGAGGATATCCTGGCCCCAAATCATTTAAAGCTTTGTAGGTCAACTCCAGCACTTTGAAATGAGCTCACAAGCAAATTGAAGCCAATGCAACTCTTGCAAGACCAGTGTTGTATGGCCACTAAAACCCATACCAGACACTAGTCTGGCTACTGCATTTTGAACTAGTTATAGCTTCTGGACACTTTTCAAGGGCAGCCCCATGCAGAACGCATTACAGTACTGTCAGCCCTCCATATCCACAGATTCTTTCATTGTAAATGCAACCATCCATGGCTTGAAGATATTCTCATATATATATCTCAAAATCAAGCCTTGATTTTGCCATTTTATATAAGAGACACCATTTTAATGTGCCATTGTATGTAATGTCACTTGAGCATCCACAGATTTTGGTATCTATGGAGGGTCCTGGAACCAAACCTCAGCAGATACCAAGGGTCCACTGTAGTTTACACACCAAAATTGATGAGACAGTAGATAATAACAATAACTTTGTTATGTTCCTTCATTTCTGATTCATGGAGACCCCAAGGTGACCCTAAGGCAAATCATTTAATTTCCTGGGCAGGATTTGCTCAGAGAGGGTTTGCCATTGCCCTTCTCTGAAGCTGAGAAAGTGTGTCTTACCCAAGATCACCCACTAGGTTTGCATGGCCAAGTGAGGATTTGAACCCTGTTCTCCAACAATCCTCAAACCACTAGACCATGCTAACTCTAAGTGACAACAATATACATTCTTAACCAGACATCAATATGCATTCTTAACAACTTAGATAGCCAGGACTGAAGCCATTTAGGGCTTTAAAGATTAAAACCAACATTCTGGATCTAGCTTGGGAAACAACTGGAAATAGTCCTTCCTCTGCAGGATCTGGCTCCCCAGGCTATCCCACAAGACACTAAAACAAACAGAGGTAGAAAACATGAGCTTTGTAGGGCATTCAAAACCCCAAGGTCCACCAGCTAAAGCCAGACACTTGTGGGAAGAGCTAATTGATTGGTGCACCTTATAAAGTAAAACATCAATGCAATCTAAAGGTCCCGATGCTATTGGTCATAGATTTTACTTTTAGGACTACAACTCCCAGAATTCCTCAGCCAGCAGATTCTTCCACCCATGCTGGCTGGGGGATTCTGGGAGATGCACTCAAAATTTTATTCTCGTAATCTCTGGACCACCTGTATATAACTCCCATACTACCTTGAACACACTTGAGCTCATCTGATTTCAGAAGCTAAGGGGGGCCATCCAGGTAGTTAATACCTGAATGGGAGACTAGAAGGGAAGATGGGGGACACAGGATTATCCAGGATTCCAAATTCCAAAATATTACAAGAAACAAAACTTTTTTCATGGGTGGCTGAGATACTGACTCCTTTCCAATGGTTCGCTGTACAGAAACTTTGTTATGTGTATAAGGTGTACATGAAACATAAAAGGAATTTTGTGTTCCACTTGGATCTTATCTCCTAGGTATGTCACTGTATACAATATGAAAACAACAGGTGTTGCAAAATCCAAAGCACCTCTGGTCCCAAGCATTTTGGTGAAGGGAGACTTAATCTATATTTGGTGCCCTGCAATGAACTGCAAGAATACCAAAGAACATATTTTCATAAGAAAATGAGCACTTGAATTAGTCTTTAAAAAAAAGAGTAACAACAGTAGCATATTGTAGCAAGGTAAATTTGGGCTTGCTGCAAAAGAACTGTACTCCCAAGGAATAATGGGGAACGGTACCAAACCAAATTAGAGGTGTGTTTACTTGCCACCATGCGGTGACCAGAACGGCAGAAATCTGGATTACTCCCATTGCCAGATCTGCCTACCTCCACCATCTTTCCAAACATTTTCCTGCCCAAAAATGAATAAGTAAACATGGCCTTATTCTGCAGTGCTGTACGCACACAACCCACACACCACACACCATCGGTCATATGTACCAGACTACCTTTGCTTTAACCCACCTGTCGATCTAAATCACTATCAGCTACCACCTGTATATCATTAGTTCTTTAAGTGCGTGAGTGTCCTTGCGTGACTGGCGATTCCTTTCGTTTCTAAATAAAAACCATTTGAAACTTGCATTCTGGAGTTCAGTTCTTGGAACTGTTATATAGTTGGCCCTCCACATTTGCAGCTTTGATTTTTGCAGGTCTGGTCATTTGTGGTTTTGATTAAAGGATCTCTTAAGTCCTCCAGCAGAACTCTGCAGGACGTTGGCCATAGAGTTGTGCTGGAGAACCTAGAAGTTCTTAGAGAAAACACTTCTCTAAGCGTCTGTAGGTCCTCCAGCATGATTATATGGTCAACTTATGGCAGATGCTGTCCATAGAGTTTAGCTCCAGGAAGGGGGGAAAAGACCAGCCAGTCAGGAGGCGGTTGTGTTGCTCCTGAGCTAATCTTTACCAAGAAAAAGTCTAGCATGCTTATAAGCAGCAATGTTAATAATTCTTTAAGGCCATGGCTGGTCAGTTACTAACTCCACAAACAGACAGCCCTCACTTCCCAGCACCATGTCAACCCCTGTCAAAGGACTATCCTCTCTGCTTGCTTGCTTTCCAGCATTTTAACTGTTTGCAATCTGGCATCCCATCCAGAACCCAGTTTTTTAATCATTGTCTTCCAAAGGGAAACACTGCCTTCTTACAAGGTTTTGTTGGGGCATTCTGACATGAGCAAAAATGCACTCTGCAAACCACAAAGCACAAGAAAGGTCCATTTCATGGACTACAACTCTCAGAATCCCTCCAGCCAATATAGCCACAGTTGAGAAATTCAGCAAAAGAGGTGAATACATCACTGGATTTTGGGACGTTCAACTGATGCTCTTGGCTTGAACATTTCAATGGGAGCCCAGAATTCTTATCTGGGTCTTCAATGCCCTCATTTTGTTTCCCCATACTATATCCCTCTGCTCATTTTTTTATTATTTTATTTGCAAAATCATTTAAGATTTTCTTCATCGCTTTTCACATTAAAACAAAACCGGAGGGATGTACTACAGCGGCAGCACCCGACCCAGGAAAATACAATAAACCAATCAATAATGAAACAGTAATAGGGCAATAAAATATTTTATTAAAATCACCAGGGATAA
This sequence comes from Sceloporus undulatus, assembly GCF_019175285.1. Lineage (NCBI taxonomy): Eukaryota > Metazoa > Chordata > Lepidosauria > Squamata > Phrynosomatidae > Sceloporus > Sceloporus undulatus. The sequence goes on along the minus strand of NC_056527.1, from coordinate 3,505,088 downwards.
CTGCCATGGTTAATGACCGGGAAACTGTCTGGGCAAATGAACGAGTCTTTAATGGAGACAGAAACATCCTATGCTGAAAAGCTGCCTGACCTCAATGGTGAGGAAATTTTGCACAATGGAGATTCCTTGTGTGCAGAAAACCAGAAAAACAACCCTTTCCCAAGAAGTAGCATCCTTGCCCACCAACTAAGTCAGCTCATACTCTCAACCTGAAATGACACGGTCTAGACACAGGTATATACTGTCAGCTGCCGATTGTAAATGCGAGGTCTTAATTTCATATTAGGAGTGTGGCCAACTCAGTAAGTGAGGTTAATAGGCAAGGAGCCTGAGTGCACATGCTTTTTAAAAGGTCCCTCTGCCTATAATGCTTGTGGCTTTCCAAAGGCTCCTGCTTGCAGCTGAAAAATCACCACCCCTGTAATTATCCAAATTTCATAGAGAAACCTTTTGTCTGGCACAGTGGGCTCTTGGCGGCGATTCTGCCAGCAATACCTTTACCACATTTGGATCCAAAAAGCAATTCCAATAAGCCTTCGCTTAATACATGACAGGCGTGGGCATGCTAGCAAAACAGGTGGAACTTCACCTGCCCTGTCCCTTCAAAACAAAGCAATGTTGGATGGGGTCAGATTATTATTATTATTATTGTTGTTGTTGTTGTTGTTGTTGTTGTTATTATTATTAACCTTTATTTATGAAGTGCTGTAAATTTACACAGCGCTGTACATGCAATCTTTTTAGTTAGATGGTTCCCTGCCCTCGGGCTTGCAATCTAAAAAGACATGACACAGAAGGAGAAGGGAGTGGTGGCGGGAAAGGGTAAGAGGTCCAGCAGTTCCTCTCTACCTCCAAGGCCTGGACCAAGGCAGATGGACTGGAGGGCTTGGCTTCTTAATGGATGGTTAATCTTCTTCCAGGGAAACGACATACTCTCAAGTAGGATAATGCATATACAGTACATAGCAATACAGGAAATAGTTTGATAAACAGGCACCAAAAGAACATCAAGTAGTAAGCGACAATTATGCAATGCCTGGGAAGGCTTCTCGGAACAGGATGGTTTTCAACTCCGTTTTGAAGCTGGTTAAAGAAGTGATGGCTCTTGCTTGTGGGGGAAGAAGGTTCCAGGAGTGAGGGGCAGCGAGTGAAAAGGGGCGAATCTGGGATGGGGCAGAGGAAATCCTAGGCTGGGACAGTACACCTTGACTACCAGAACAGAGGGCCCTAGTGGGAAGGTGAGGAGAAAGAAGGTCTGATAAGTAAGGAGGGGCCAGTCCATGGAGGGCTTTAAATGTCGACAGCAGGAGCTTATACTGAATGCAGAAAGGGAGAGGGAGCCAGTGAAGGGATGCCAACATAGGAGAGACGTGGTCAGAGCAGTGGGCGGATGTGATAATGCGTGCAGCTGAATGCTGGACAGAGATTAAAGGACAGAAGTGAGAAAGAGGAAGCCCAGCCAGGAGGACGTTACAGTAATCAAGTAGTGAGATCACTAGGGCATGGACCAGGATCTTGGCAGTAGAGGCGGAGAGATATGGTCGGATTTTGGCAATGTTGTATAAAAAGAATATACAAGCCTTGGCTGTGGTCTGGATCTGAGGGATATGCCTCCAGCTGGCAATCGGGGGCATGGTTATTAAACACAAAAGACTGCAATGTGTGTCATCTTCCCAAAATGTGGCATGGATTATCACTGGCCTGTCTGCCCAAACTGGCATATACAGCCAGCCTGCTGTATCCATGGATTCTTTATCTATGGATTAAACCATCTACAGTAGTGATTCCCAAACTCTGGTTCTCCTGATGTTTTGGACTTCTGTTCCCAGAATTCCTGACTGGATTGAGCTGACTGGGGCTTCTGGGAATTGAAGTCCAAAATTTGGGAACCACTGATCTACTGCCTAAAATACAAAGAGAGAGAGAGACAGAGAGAGAGAACAAACCTTGATTTTGGCATTTTATATAAGGGACATCATTTTACTATGCCACTGTGGACTTCAGCATCTAGAGATTTTGGTACTCATATATTCATTATTCCATCTGCCCACTTAGATGTCTGGCCACCAAAATGGAAAACACAAGAAAAGTGAAGGCTGGTGAAAGAAAGAAAAATTATCATAATTGGATCCATTTTGGAAGACGCTTTCATGTGGCCTCTAGAAGGTCCAATATGTTTTTGTTTACTAATGCAAGGCTTTTCTGATGTGGTTGTTTCACTTCACACACGCATATTGTTCATGTCAAATAAAAAGTTTGCTGAACCATGTTGAACTGCTCTTCCTTTTTTATGTGGTGCAGGAACCTATCCTTTCCATGTCATTTCTGACTCTGGTACCAACTTTTCTGTTAAAGAAGTCGTGCCCAAGAACATTACCTCCCTCATTACATGCTAGACACCTGTAATAGTTTTAAAATAATATGACACAAAACCATTGAAGATGGTCACAGACCAACAGATATTATACCTTAAATTTTGCCATCAATAAAAATAGAGATGAGATAATCAAAGGATGGGGGCAGCATGACCCAATTCTTGATCTCTGTTTTCAATACATTAAAAACTGTCTTCTTCCTTTAACATTGGTTTTATCTTGTATAGGAACAAAAAGGAAGCGGATGCTGTGGAGGCACAGCAAACTGCGGTATCTTATTTTTTAAAACATTCTACACACACACACACACATATATATATACAGTATATATATCTGGAGGCGCTCAATTCAGGCAAGCTTGTTTATTTCCCTTAATTAGCTTTATTAGTATGCTACAAGCCAAAGCTACTTCCTCCTTGCCCCAGGAACAGCAACAAAAAGAGGAATTTTCCCTCTGCTCCTGCAGTTCCCGAAAAATGAAAACAAAGATCTTGTTGTGGGAGGCAAAGTTTGCCTAGCGGAAGGAGGTTGGCCAAAATAAAAGAGGGTTCGGTGGAGAGGGAGAGAGGCTGTGGACCTGCCCTATTGGCTAGCCCTCTAAATGAGGGATTGTTGGGGGCAGGCAACACAATCCTTGTGGGCTGCGACATGAAAATGTTTGGCTCCTCTCCTCACTGAGTCCATAGGGGAGATCACATTCTTGGGGAGAAAAGCAACCCAGAGTCCAAAGCACTGATCCGTCCAAATGACCACAGACAAGTGGCACTGCCTGCAGAGAGCCTAAGGTGGCAATTGCCGAATTTCATAGAATCAAAAAATCATGGTGTTGAAAGAGACCTCAAACACCATCCAGTCTAACACCCTTCTGCCATACAAGAAGACAAAATCAAAACACTCCCGACAGATGGACATCCAACCTCTGCTTAACACCTCCAAGGATGGAGACTCCACAATTTGCAACAACTAAGCCTGTGTCTTTAGTACAGGTTGAATCTCCCTTATACAAAATACTTAGGACCAGAAGGGTTTGGGATTTTTTTAAAAAAAAATCATTATTATTATTATTTGGATGTTTGAATATGAGCATATACAGTGGTCCCTCGGTATCTGCTGGGGTTTGGTTCCAGAACCTGCCATGGATACCAAAATCCGTGACTGCTCAAGTCCCATTAAATTCAATGGATAGTAAAATGGTGACCCTTGTATAAAACTGCAAAATTAAGGTTTGCTTTTGGAAATTTATATTTTTAAAAAAATATTTTCAAGCCGTGGATACTTGAATCTGTGGATTACAAAACCGTGGATACAGAGAGCCAATGGTACGTAACGAAATATCTTGCAGATGGGACCCAAGTCAACGACTATTACCTATAACTGCCTCTGAGACCAGCAGAAACAGGTGAACATCTCTCCCCTGGTCAAACCGCACATGGAGACAGTGCAGAGTCAAGAGATGCTCACTGGTGGTTTAAGCACTGGATTGTGACTCTGGAGACCAGGGTTCGATTCCCAGCGCAGCCATGAGACCCACTGGGAGACCTTGGGCAAGACACACTCTCTCAGCCTCAGGGGAAGGCAATGGCAAACCCTTAGGGTCACCATAACTTGGAAATGGCCTAAAGGCATACAACAACTACAACAATGGACTTACTCTGGTTGTGAGATACTGAAGAAAGTGCAAGATAAATCCTCCCGGAAGAGACCCATCTTATTACCTCCTTGGGTGCTTTTAAGAAGGCAGTTAACTTCTGGCAATGTTACCCAGCTGACCTCATATAAGAAATATTGTTCCTTCTGTCTTTGAATCTGTATATTTCCATTCCACCGTCTTTTTGATAGAACTTGTTTTAACGAAATTATAAGTTAATTTTATTGTAATTTATTGTTATGCATTGTATATTTTATTGGGTTGTAATCCCACCTCGATCCACCTGGGAGAGGCCAGAAAATATAAATAAAATTTTTTATAACATGAGTAAACAAATAATACCACTCACTGCAGCAAACAACAGCACAATGGTAAATGCTGAAGTTTATGAAAAAGTCACCAGAAGGGTCCCCAAAGCCACTCACTTTGGGTAATGTTGACAGTATACAGCAGCAGCAACAAAGGCCACCTCTCTCCCCTCTCCCAGCTCTCATATAATTTGGCTGAAAGTGATTTGGAAACAGGAAAAAGAGAGGAAGCTAGTCCCACCTGGCAGGGAGACAGTACAGGGACAAGAGGAAGGATGATGTAGTGGTTTGATTGTTGGACTAGGACCCTGGGAGACCAGGGTTTGAATCCTGGCTTGGAAACCCACTGGGTAACTCACCTTGGCCAAGTCATACTCTCTCAGCCTCAGAGGATGGCAATGGCAAGCCCCCTCTGAAGAAACCTGTCAAGAAAACCCCATAATAGGGATATGCCTTTGGATCACCGTAAGTTGGAAATGACTTGAAGGCACACAACAACCACAGTGGATGTGTAGTTCTTGTGTGCCCCTTTACCTGAGAGTATGCCCCACTGGATCCAGAGTAACCAACACCTTACTTAGGCAGCATCTGCACTGCAGAAATAATGCAGTTTGACACTGCTTTGACATGGCGATGGCAAACCCACTCTGAAGAACCTTGTCAAGAAAACCCCATGATAGGTTCTCCTTGAGGGTCACCAAAAGTTGGAAAGAAACAACATAAAGGCACACAATAAAAATGGGAGGGAAACCATTCTCTCTCTTGAGTCTCTCATTCATCTGGTCAGTATACACCAAAGCCAACTTGACAGCAAACAATAACACCATCTCACCATCGCAGAGGAACCTTCGGTGGAAAGCCGGAAGCCAACTCACCCGAAGCATGCAGTGGTCTCCTCATCCAGCAGATTTGACCAGAAAAAGTTGCAGACACAGTGACCATATGCAAGAGGCTGAATCTGTCATAAATCCAGACAAGATGACCATTCTTTTAGACTAGGGTCATTGCGCAACCAATCCAAAGCTTAGTTATGTTAATGAATACACAGAATGGGATGGAAACCACCAGCTTGCTCCAAGCCTTTGCAAACAGAACTTATCAAAAATCCACCAAACAGCAATACTTTTATGAGATCAACCAAAATGCACACTACAGAGGATGGAAAGGGGGTCTTTTTTAGCTGTGCTTCTGATTAATTTGTTGCAATCTGCCTTGAGTCCTTTGCTAGAAGGTAACATAGAAAAGAAATAAACAAGTACATAACCCTCCTAAACCCCTTCATTCACCACAGCTCACAATTCAGGTGGTTTTCTGCCTAAAATGGCTCAAAAATTGTGCACAGACATGGGTCCAAAACACAATGAAGAAATAACCCAGTTTGAGACCACTTTAACTGCCCTGGCTCAGTGCTAGGGAATGCTGGGAATTGTAGTTTATTGTGGCAACAGAGCTGTCAATGTCTCACAAAATTATAGTTCCCAGGATTCCCAAGCATTGAGCCAGAGCAGTTAAAGCGGTCTCAAACTGGATTATTTCTGCAGTGTGTCTTGGACCATAGTGTTTTGTCTTGTTTAAAATCTTGTCCGTTGCCTTGCATCCCATTATTGTTAGAAAGGAAGGATAAATGGAAATATTAATAAATGGAAATAATAGATATAAATGAATAAGGAGGAGGAGGATGAAGAGGTGGTGGTGGTCTTCCGTCCCCCCAAAATAACCCCCCAACAGTTTCTTGTGGGTTTTTTGGGCTATGCAGCCAGGTTCTAAGACGTGGCCACATAGACCGAAAAACCCACAAAAACTATGGATGCCGGCCATGAAAACCTTCGACTTCACAACCCCCAAATACCTTTTTCTCTGGTCCCAAACCAGTTGAAAATGGGCACCAGTGCAGCCCAAATGGGAGAGGGGCAAAAATGCCCTCCACAGTCATCCAGCTTTGCTGGATTTGTTCTTCACATGCATGCCTTTTCCTGTAGTTCAAGTTCAAGACAGAGCTCTCCTTTCCACCCATATTGTGCACAACTTTCTTTCCCCTCATTTTTATCTTACCAACAACCTTACAAGGCAGGTCATAGGATATGTGATAAGGCACCTTTCTTGACATGTTGGGATTACAAGCCCCATTACCTCAAATCATAATGCCAGGCTACCTGGAGATATGGGACTTACATTCCAGGTCAGGGAAAGGCTGGTGGTTGTGATAGCAGAATCATTAGCCCCAATGGGCTATGTGTGGTTTGACCATTGGACTATGACTCTGGAGACCAGGGTTTGAATGCCAACTCAGCCATGGAAACCCACTGGGTGACCTTGGGCAAGTCACACTCTCTCAGCCTCAGGGGAAGGCAGAGGCAAGCCTCCCTCTGAAGAAACCTGCCAAGAAAACCCCATGATAGGTTCACCACAGGGTTGACTTGAAGGAACATAACATGAACACACAGGGTCACCATAAGTCAAAAACGTAGGCACACATCAACAACAGTGAGCTGTCAGTCCTCCCCTCCTCTTTTCAGCCAGAGGTTCACACAACTTGTGGGAGCTGGGCCCTTGCTCCCTGGGAAGCAGCGCACTGCCCTTGCTTGGCCACGTGCAAAACAGGATTTCCTAGGTACACGCCACACCTTTGCTCAGTTCCGTCCAAACGTCTCCAGGCTATTGTGTTTTGATTCCCATTCCTAACCCAAGGATCAAGAGTTGCACAGCTCCAAGCAACAACTGTAGAGGGGTTTTTTTTCTTGCATGGAAGCAAAACGACAGAAAAAGGCAAGGAACAAAAGCATGTCAAAAAGGCAGTGCCAACATTTAGCAAACAGAGACAGAGAGAGATTGAGAGAGGAGGAGGACTAGGAAGTGTTACAACAGCTGCTTGCCTACAATGCCACACACCCCTTTCCCACCCCATAACTCCCTAGCCGGCTACTTCTCCATAGCTCCCTAGCCAGGTGGGGGAGAAAAGAAGAGGGAAAGCCACACTTACTAAGCCCTGTCCTCCTAGGTTCACCCCCCAAACACTTTGCAAACAAACCAAGAACAAAAGCAGCCACCAAAAGAGCCAAACTGCATTGGTTTCCAAAACATAACAGGGAATAAACTGGAGTCAATTGCAAAAAGGGTGACCTGAAGGTAATCAGGTCCAGCTCCCTTTGAGATGCCCCACGCTTGAGATTGCCACCCAGAGATCTCCCTACACAAACCCACACATTCCACATTATGAAAACGGCCAGACAAGCTGGCAATGTGCAGTGCTTTTCAGCATCGGTCCAGAAGGAAAGGAGAGAAGCAAGCTCTCCCTGGCCACCATGTTTCCACTCAGGTTATGATAACGCCACTCCGACATCATGGAAAAAAGTGACCTCCCCAGGATCACCTCTGCTGACAAGAAACAAAACCTCTAGCAACCGAAGACGAACATTAAGATCTCCCAGGCTCCAAAGGAGATCCAGTGAAGCCATGTGGAGAAACAGGAGGGGAAGGGTTTTCATTAGGGCCATCTTGGGGAGGAGGGAGCAGAGGTAACAGGTGATGGGGAAGGAGTAGCTACAAGGCAGAGCCGCAGGTGCTCATTTCTGAAAGAAAGGCAACCCTGTCTCTCCTCCAAAAAGGTGCATTCCTTACAGAATGAGGAAACCCCAAGGAAATAAAGGACATCTATGTGAAAGCCATTTCCAGGGCACTAGGCCACTGAGGAGAACCTGGAAGGGGGGGGGCTGGTCAGGTTTTTAACTGGTTTGGATTTTATTGATAGCTTAATTACCCGTTTCACTTCTATATCAAGTGTCAGCATTTTCTGCTGCATTTGTTTTAACATTTCTAACCTGCCTTAACGGGGGGAATGGTGGGATACTATTAGTATTATTTGTAGTTTCAACTATGTGCAGGGAGGGCCCCACACATAAACCTTGGCTGCATCCACACTGGAGAAATAACCCGGTTTGGCACTGGTTTAACTGCCCTGGCTCAAGGCTATGGAATTCTGGGAGTTGGAGTTTGTTGTGGGGCCCAAACTGGGTTATTTCTCCAGTGTGGATGCAGCCCTGGATCCCGGGAGATCCCAGGTTTTATTGGAGGCAGAATCTTCTCTTTCCCTCCAACTCATTCTTACCTGTTTATTTGCATATTTTTCAGTACATGTTGTATATTTTTATTTAGATTTGTATAGTCTGTATATAAGCTGTGCATGTTTAGGCTATTCATATGTATCTATATTGTATTGTGGTATACTGAACATTTTATATGTGTGTGTCATTGCTTGCATTACTATGTTGTGAGTATTTTGACATGGCCCTATTCAATAAACATCCCACTCAGGGAAGAGGGGCTGCAGCCTGAATCCACTTTGATTTTCCGGACCATAATCCAGGCAAGCAGATGAAACCCACATCTAGAGCAATGGGCAAGTTGTGTCAGAGTTGTGGTTTAAATTTTATTGTTCAGTTACATTTCTATTATCCCTCTGTTGTAAGCTGCCCAGATTCCCAGTGATTGGGTGGCATATGAATAAATCCTATTATTATTATTATTATTATTATTATTATTATTATTATTTCAAACTTCAGTGTGAGGTGGCTTTGTAAGCTGCCTTGGTTTTCACTTTGGAAAGCTGCCTGGAGCCCTGAAGTAGGAAAGGGGCAGGCGGCTCTTCTTCTTCCTCACAAGAACCACAAACCACTTAACTGAGTAATATGAATGTGCGCCGTGCAGAATGTTTGGGTTGAAATGAATAACACACACACAGCCATAAGGCAGAAAAGACTACTACTGCTGCTGCTACTCTACTTCTACCTGAGGAAGTCGGCTCAAGTCGACAGTTCAACTTCACATCATGCTCCCAAGGTCTTTGTTTCAGTTAAGTCTCAAAGGTGCTAGAAGATCCCTTTGTGTATTGTTATTGTTCTTATCCAGGTCTCCTCCCAGACATTTCTATCCCATTTGTTTAGTATATTTAGACCTGGACCTGGCCATTTTGATCTGGGGGGGCATCCACTTCTGCCACCTGCAAAGCTGCCAGGGAACAGGGTTTGCAGCCGGAGTCAGGTGTGTTCATTTTTAGAGAAGGGAGAGAAAGAAGGTGCAGAGGCTTTCCTAGAAGAGAGGAGCAAACAGGGGCTTCCTCTTGAGGGGGGGGGTCCTCCATTTGGGGGGGGCACTGCTTGCTCTCTCTGATGAAAGGCCAGAGTTCACCTTCATTCAGGTGAGAAAGAAGAGCAATCGCCCGACTGGCCAAGGAGGGGCCCCAAAGGGCAAAGTAAAGGGGGGCTGTGCAGGTAAGTCAGGCAAGCCCCCAAATGAGGGGTCTCCTTGCCCCTCCCCTTCTGAGGGGGAAGAGCAGGGAAAGCCCGGGGGGGGGGGCGGGGGGGAGAAAGGCAACTGGGGAGAAGCGCCTTCCAAAGAGGGAAGGCAAAAGGGGGTGCCGCTGGCTCCCCAAAGGACAGTTATGAGGGCTGAGGAGAAGGAAGCCTTTCCGAGAGGGTTGGTGGGGGTGGTTAAAATAAAAGGGAAAGCTGTTATCCCCCCCCCCAAAAAAAGGGGCTGGCCAGGTGCGATGGCTGAGGAGAAGGAGGCCTTTCGATGGGTCAGTGGGGGGGGGTCGCCCCCCAAAAAGGGAGGGAAAGGGGGGTTGGCCCCCAAAGGGAGGAGGTCCCCAAAAGGGG
>NC_056527.1:3432921-3490103 GCF_019175285.1 Sceloporus undulatus | reverse complement strand
CACACTCCTGCAGCCAAAATGCTATCTGGAACCCAATTGCAGCTGATACCAAGGACTCACTGCACACCACTGATGTACAAACTTTCTGGGAATGGTAAGTCCCTCGGTGGTAGGCGTTCAGAAAGACAAACATTCGCCCATGTGGCTCTTCCCATTCTACTCTCCCTCAGGTCTCCAGACTGCATGCATAAATATAACACAGCATGTGATGCTCAGCACATGATGCATGGAAACTGAAATGTGGGAGTTGTGTTGCTACATCTTTCCCTCTCCTGCTTGCTTGTGAAGCCGCCTGGGATGTCTCAACGGCATGCAATTACAAAATTCTGTAAATGGATGTGAAACCCATCTACATCTTGTTATGCAATTTTTAGCTTGATGAGATGAATGGAAAGGGCTCCAATGGAATGATTTTCCTGGACAAATTGGTGGGCAAACAGAGATGTAAAAAAGGAGCTTAACAGTTCTTAAGAATCCTGTGCTCTGAAAGATCCTTCCCCTCTGATCCTGGAAGCTAAACAGGGTCAGCCATGGTTAGTACTTGGATGGGAGACTAACAAGTAATTCTAGCTGCTGTAGGCTAGATTTCAGAGGAAAGAACTGGCAAAATCACCTCTGGGTATTCCTTACCTAGGAAAGCCCTATGAAACTCATGGGACTGCCCTAAATCGACACAAATACTGCTTTCTTTAGTCTGGACAGTATACTCCTTGTTGATGCAGCCCAGAACTCTGTTGGTTTAAGGAACTAGATGCTGTCTGATCTTGGAAGCTAAGCACAGTCAGCTCTGGTTAGTACTTAGATGGGAGACAACCAATGAATCTCAGATACTGTAGGCTCTATTTCAGAGGAAGGAACTGGTAAAACCACTTCTGTGTATTCCTTGCCTACCAAAACTCTAGGAAATTAATGAGGTCCTTGTAACTCAACTGGCAATTTGAAGGCACATACGTATGCACACACACACACACACAAAACATATCAGTGCTATTTGTCGTAATGTGCCTTCACATCAACTCTGGTGTATGTTAGCCCTAACCTATGGTTTTCTTGACGAGATTTGTTCAGATTTACCATTGTCTTCCTCTCTGTCTGAAGACTTGCCCAAAGTCAGGGATTCGAACCCAGCTTTCTTGGGTCCCTAGCCCAATACTCAAACTACAATACCACACTGGCTCTCAACAGTGGTACTACGCTAACAGAAAAGTCTGTTGAGATCTTGGCAAGTTATTTTTAGCAAGCAGTTAATTGCGGTCATTTTTCCGAAGTCCCACAAAGTAGATGGCCTTTGAAACACAGAGAAGCTTCCTATGAGAAAGGCATGTGGCTCCAAAGGCATGTGGAGGAGCTAAGTAGTAGCTCACATGGGAGGACTGGCTTCCTGCATATCCTTTTGCACTAACAGACATAGAGGTCTCATTGCACTAGGCCAGTGATGGCAAACCTTTTTAAGGTCGCGTGACGGGGGCGGGGCTTCTACCCCCAGGATGGGGGCTGGGTGCCGGGGCGGGGCTTCTGCCCCCTTTTCAGAGGGAGGGAGCCTCTGGCTCCTCCCCCCGCCTTTGACGGCCCCAGAGGTTCCCTTCCAGGGCCGTCAGAGGCCAGCAAAAGGGCCCTCGCCCTTCCTTTGCTCATCGCGAAAGGGCTCCGCAGAGCCCTTTCTAGGCAAGCAAAGGCAAGCCAGGAGGAGGAGGAGGCTGGGCACGCGTCCCAGCCTCCTCATCCTCGGCCTTCGCTCGCCAAGAAAGGGCTCCACAGAGCCCTTTCCTGGCAAGTGAAGGCAAGCCGGGAGGGAAGAGGGCTGGGAGGAGGAGACAGACGCCCACACACCTGTCTCCTCCTCCCAGGTGCCATTTTCTGGCTTCCCGCTGTCTCGCTTCCCGCTGGCGGAAGAGAGACATCGGGAGGCCCGAAAATGGTAGGGAGGAGGCGGAAGGGGCACACGCCTGTTCCGCCTTCTCCCTCGCCCCCATGCCTGGCGAAATCGCGCTGCATGCCACCTGTGGCACGCGTGCAACGCATTTACCATCATGGCACTAGGGTAAGTAAAGCAAGGTTTCCTACCTACCCTCTGCCATGTTCCCAAACAACCTTGGGGTTATCCTAAATCTAATAACTGTTTTGTAAATCCAAAGTTTAAACAATCAGTCATTCCAGAATCCCACTGCGGGTTCTGTTCAGAGCATCAGGTCTTTCTTACTTGCAAGATATCACCAAGTATTCCTAGAACCTAGCTATCAGGTATAAATATCAGTCCCAATTCTGTGAGCACAGAGAGTCTTCTTTGCTCACTGTGTCGTCCTTGGATTTTGTCTGAGCCATCCCTCGCTTTCTGTGGATCTGTCTGCAGGACTGGTAAATATGACCCCTCTACAACCTTCCGCCTCCACTATCCCACTTCCACATTTCCTTTCGGTTAGCTCTGTATGGTGCGACTGTTTGAATTGCTATTGTACAGTATTGTGAAGTTTTTGGTGAGTTTTTCAGGCAGGCCATGTTCTAGAAATTTATTCCCGACGTTTCGGCTGCATCTATGGCTGGCATCTTCAGAATGATGCATGGGAACCAAAATGAAGATGCCAGCTACAGATGCAGGCGAAACGTCAGGAATAAACTCTTCTAGAATATGGCCACAAAGTCTGAAAAACCCACAAAAAGCTATGCTATTGTAATTCAGGTGCTGTAGGTTAGATTTCAGAGGAAAGAAGTGGCAAAATCATCTCTGAGTACAGTATTGGATTTCAAAATAAAAACCTGCTTCATTTCATTCAGCCAGGAGTTTTCTCACATTAGTACCGGTAAACATCGGTGAAAACAAACCTCTAGTTACCCAGCCTCTCGCAAAGCATCTTTTGAGTTAAATTGCTTCCAAAATATTTAAAGACGTTGACACAGTTCCAGCCCACTTACCTTTTTGGATAACACACTTCTGCCACAGAAACCCACTGGGTGACCTTGGGCAAGGCACACTTTCTCAGCCTCAGAAGAAGGCAAAGGCAACCCCAACCCCCTCCCCTAAACAAATCTAGCCAAGAAAACCCCATTATAGGCTCATATTTAGGATGCTATAAATTGGAAACAACTTGAAGACACAACAGCAACAACTACCTGGAACTGACCCGAAGAAAATTAATTCTTTCTCATTTCTCTCTTTCTCTTTCTTTGTATACACTAAGTGTACTTCTCCAAATAAAATCCTACCAGTATTTGGAATATTTTTTTCTCAGATTCCTTAAATAAACCTCTTCCTCTCTTACTCCCACTCCTCTCACACAGACTTTATCTTTGGATAAACTGTTTCTGTACTTCAGTCTGCAACCTGTACCACAACAGAAGGCATGTTCACAAGGGCACATTTTCATATTCATGGGTCTCATTGTGCAAAATCTCTAGTCTCTCATCACCTCTGAAAGGCTGAGTAATTTATTCCAGGGAGAAGCGTTTAATCTCTGTCCTTCATCCTTCCCAACGCGATGCCTTTGTCCGAGGCTTCATTATGCCGCTTCTTGGGGTTGATGTTGCTACTCCTGTCTGTTTGCTTTGAAGTCTGCTTCCTACAATAGCTTCTAAATTATTTAAAACGTAAACATCTGGATGAAATGAACTAGACATTGGGGATGGTTTTGCACATCCATTCTTCAGTCTGGCCTCAAGCGGAAAGAATGGCACTGCTTGACAGATATGGTGCATTTGAAGAGGCATCAAAGCCTGAAAACAAACAAAAGTCAAATTTGATGGATCATATCTGAATTTATTTTTTTAGTTATTTAAACTCAAATGTCTCCTTTGAATATGTGAACCTGACGCTGATGAAGACACCCGAGGAAGGCATTTAAGCATTTGAAGGGGTGTCATATTGAGGATGGAGCAAGATTGTTTTCTACTACTCTAGAGACTAAAACACGGAGCAATGGATGCAAACTACAGGAAAAGAGATTCTACCTCAACATTACGAGGAACTTCCTGGCAGTAAAAGCTGTTTGAAAGTGGAAGATGCTCCATTGGAAAGTAGTGGAGTCTCCTTCTTTGAAGGTTTTTAAACAGAGGCTGGATGGTCATCTATTGGGAGTGCTTTGATTGTGAGTTCCTGCATGGCAGAATGAAGTTGAACTGGATGGTCCTTGTGGTCTCTTCCAACTCTATGATCATAACGAAGAATAAGGGTGCAATTAAACTGTAGAAATAATGTAGTTTGACACCACTTTGTCGTGAAACCAGGATTCGATTCCCAGCTTTGCCATGAAACCCACTCTCTGCCACTGGATTCCTCCATCACCACCACCTTCCTTTCCTTTCTCTGTGGCTGCAGCTGCACTGCAGAATTAATGCAGTTTGACAACGTTTAACTACCACATGGCTCAAAGCTATGGAATCCTGGGATTTGTAGTTTCATGAGCTACATGTCCACTGGGGTTTGGTTCCAGGTACGCGCCTCCCCCCCATGGATACCAAAATCCATGGATATTCAAGTCCCATTAAATACAATGCTGTAGTAAAATGGCAAAATCAAGCGTTCCTTTTTTGGAATTTGTCTTTATAAAAAATATTTCCATGCCATGGAGGATTGAATGTATGAATATGGAAGGCTGGCTGTAGTTGTACAGTGGGCCCTTGGTATCCCCTGGGGTTTAGTTCAAGGATCCCCAGTGGATACCAAAATCCGTGGATGCTCAAGTCCCATTAAATACAGTGGCATAGTAAAATGGTGTCCCTTATATAAATTGGGAAATCAAGGTTTGCTATTTGGAATTTATGAATTTTGGGAATATTTTCAAGCTGTGGATACTTGAACCTGTGGATAAAAAAATCCGTGGATAAGGAGGGCTGACTGTATTTAGCTTTCTTCGTCAGAGGGCTCTGGTGCTTTCCATGGATTTCTCTCCTGGAAAGGTAACTCTTGCCCTCTGCAAATTCTCTCCATCCAACCTCTACAACCTTCTTGCAAACAGTTTTGTATGATTCTTAAGGCCACCTGGGCTTTTGTATGTTTGCGTGCACCCTTGCATATTTTCTAAATAAAGCACTTTATTTACCTAAACTGGAGTACTCTCTGCAGTTAATACTGGTATACATAGGTGGAAGATCCCCATAGTTACCCTCCTCTCACAAGCCTCCTTTTGAGCTATTTTGTTGTTAAGTGCCCTCGAATAGATCTTGACTCATGGCGACCCTATGGATGAGACATCTCCAAGACCGTCTGTCCTCCACTGCTCTGCTTAGTTCCTGCAACCCCATAAAACCCACAGTGACCTCCTGAATAGAGCCCCTCCATCTGGCCTGTGGCCTTCCTCTCTTTCTGCTTCTCTCCACCTTTCTCAGCATTATGGTCTTTTCCAATGAGTCCTTCCTTCTCATGATGTGTCCCAAGTACGACAGCCTCAGTTTGGTCATCTTGGCCTTTTCCAGTGAGGTTTCCAGCTTGATCTGCTCTAGGACCCGTTTGTTTGTCCTTTTGGCTCTCCATGGGATCCTCAGCACTCTCCTCCAGCCCCACATAATCTCAAATGAATGGGTTTTCTTCTAATCTTCTTTCTTGATTGCCCAGCTCTCACATCCATCCATGGTAATAATAGGGAATACGATGGCTTGGGTGGTTCTGACTTTTGTGCTCAGTTTGCATTTTGGAATCTTTTCTACTTCTTTCGTAGCCACCCTCCCCATTTCTAACCTTCTTCTGATTTCCTGGCTGCAATCCCCATTTCTATCAACGTTTGATCCCAAGTATGGGAATACTTTCACTATTTCTATTTCTTCACTGTCTAAGCTGAACTTCTGAAGGTCATTGGTGATCATTATTTTGGTTTTCTTTAGGTTCAACCTTAAGTCTGCCTTTGCACTTTCTTCTTTGACCTTCCTTGGTAGTTGTTCCCGGTCTGTGAGGTTTTTTGCTAGTATTATGGTGTCGTTTCCATATCTCAGATTGTTGATATTCCTTCCTCCTCCTTTCACTCCTCCTGCTTTTGTGTCCAAGCCTGCTTTTCTCACAATATGTTCTGCATACAAGTTAGAAAAACAGGGTAATAGGATGCATAATTCTCCCAAATTTTAAGGAGATGCTGTGGCTGCTTATGGGACCCCTAATGTCTCCCCGCCTTTTAGGATAACAGATGAGACTCGTGATATTCATATACATCTCTTGTTTTCCCCCAAAATTGGGACTCGAGGCAGCTTATACAATTTAAAGAAATGCATATAACAGCACATAAATCAGTAAAAACATACAAAACAAGTTTGCTGAATCCTGGGAGCTGTAGTTTATCGTGCCTGACAGAGAAGACTCAGTGTTGTCTCACAGTTCCCAGAATTCCATAGCACTGAGCAAGGGCAGTTAAAGTGGTCTCAGACTGAATTATTCCTGAAGTGTATTTTGGACCAGATGTGGTCTTTGAGAGCTTTTCATGACCTATGCCAGAGTGGTTCCCACACTTTGGTCCTCCAGATGTTTCGGACTTCAGCTCCCAGAATGCCTGACTCTTGGCCAAGCTGGCTGGGGCTTCTGGGAGTTGAAGTCCAAAACACCTGAAGGAGCAAAGGTTTGGGAGCTTTGCTATATTCTATAAAATATATATTCTATAATACATGTTAGAATATAATATATATTCCATAATAAAACATATAACTGATCTCCTTTTGCAATTCTTTGGAGGAGAAGGGAAAGGCTGTCCTCCTCCCATCGATGAGCTAGGCGCTCTGCTCGCCTCCCTTGGGTTCGTCGATCGATGATCTTGGCGCTCTGCTGACCGCCTCTGCTTTTTTGCCCATTGCGCCTGCGCTGTGCGCGGCAAGATGGCGGCCGCGCCGGGAGGGCTGCAAGAAGAAGCGCTGAAGCGGAAGGAGCGGCTGAAAGCGCTGCGGGAGAGGACCGGGGCAGCAGCCAGGCAGGTGGGTCGGGGGTCCCGGCTGGGAGGGAGGGAGGGAGCCGCTGAATGCCGGTGGCTCCGGAATGCGAGGGCTTCCGGTACCTGACGGAAAGGGGGCGGAGCCTCTGGTGATGTCACTTGTGACGTCATCGTGGAACCATGGGATTTGTAGTTTGGTGACCTTCAGCTGTATCTGCATAACCTTCTCAACTTTCTTTTCTGTTGTATTACATTTGTGTTGTTTGCTTCAATAGAGGTTGCATCATTTCCTACTTTGTTATTGTGCTTGGCTATTATTACGATGGTTTATCTTGTATCCTTTGTATATATTGGTTTTGTATACTTTTGTTTTATACACATACACACACACACACACACACACATATATATATATATTGCTTGTTACCCTTTTAAACAACTATAGTTAAAGCTTATCCATAGTACCCTTTCTTGTTTTTTGGTCTTTTCCAGTCCATTGCTTCAACAGTATCCCATGGGATCCTGGGATTTCTGGTTTGGTGGGAAGTTGTATAGACTCCTTTGGCTGTGTCTACGCTGCAGAAATAATGCAGTTCGTTACCGCTATAATAATAATAATAATAATAATAATAAATTTTATTTGTACCCCGCTTCTCTATCGAAGATAATAGAGGCGGCTTATCTATTAAAGCTCCATCCATACTAATCCTCAATATCCCCTTCCGTCCCTCCCCTAATTAACAGAATTAAACAATGAAGTATTAAAACAATCTCAAAATAAAATAATCCAATTGAAATGGACAACGAGGGATTAGGCACAAGGCAGTCAATGGCAGCCCTTTTAAAGCTAAGGCCCCATACAGACAGGCCAAAAGAAAGCTGCTTTGGGTCACTTTGGAGGTACGCTGTTTCAATGATACATGCGTCCTAAGAGTCCGGAAGCTGCGCCAAAGCTGTGCTCTAGTCCTTAGGACTGGATTGTGACTTTGGTGTGGCTTCTGGACTCTGAGGACACATGCATCAATTTAACAGCATGCCTCCAAAGTGACCCAAAGCAGCTTCCTTTTGGCCTGTCTGTTTGGGCCTTAAGATAGCAATAAGACGGATCTCCGTCAGGCCATTCCATGGTCTGGAAGCAGCAAAAGAAAAGGCCCTCTGGGAGGTTGGGGTTAATCTGGCCTCTCCCAGAGGACCAAAGTGCGCAGGGAGGATTCTAAGGAAGGAGGCAATCCCGCAAATAGGGTGGACCCAAGCCATGTAGGGCTTTAAAAGTCACAACCAGCAACTTGTCCTGCGCCCAGAAGCTAATAGGCAGCCATTGGAGTGATGGGGTCACTTCTAGATTTTCCCATGACCAACCTGGCTGCCATATTCTGTACCAATTGAAGTTTCCGGATTAAGCACCAGGATAGCCCCATGTAGAGTGCATTGCAGAAGTCGAGTCGTGAGGTTAGCAGAGCATGTAAGTGATGGGGTCTGGTCCCATGGGATACTGGGATTTGTAGTTTAGTGGGGGGGTGTTTAGGCTTCTCTGGGTGCGTCTGCACCGTAGAAATAAGGCAGTTTGGCACCACTTTAAGTGCTGTAGCTCCATCCTGTGGAATCCTGGGATTTGCAGTTTCCGTCAGACATAACTCTTTGTGCCTACTCTTAAGACTGGATGGATGAGCGAGTAGAGAGGGTCAGTGCTTCCAGGACAGATTGTACTCTTGCTTTTCACCAGGGGATGGCTCCTCCTCTTAAATAAGAGTTAAGATGCTTTACTTACATTGACCCCATGGATGTCGACTGAGGCTTTTGGGGTCAATTTTTTGACCTACATTTTTAGACTTATACATGAGTATATACAGTAATCGAGTTTGAGACCACTTTAACTGCCCCGGCTTAGTGTTAGTGAATCCTGGGCACTGGAGTTTTGTGAAACATTTAGCCTTCTCTGTCAGAGAGGGTTCTGGTGCCACAACAAACTACAGTTCCCAGAATTCCCTAGCACTGAGCCAGGGCAGTTAAAGCAGTCTCAAACTAGATTATTCCTGCAATGCCTCAGAACAATTCACAGATTAACGTGGAAATCACTCCTCCCAATTTAGAATCATATATATATATATATATCTTATATACCCCACTCACTTCCATGCCAGCATTCTCTGAAAATGCCAAAGCCACAGCTGCTGGCGAAATGTTAGGAATAAACTCTTCTAGAGCATGGCCACAGAGCCCCAAAAACCCACAAAAAACTATTTGGGATTTAGCTTAGGATAGTTTGTGAGATTTTTATTTAGAGGAAAGTGAAAAGCATTCATTTGCTGTCCAGCCACCACAGTAAAGGACCCATCCTCTGAAACTGATCCGTCAGGATATTCTGCTAAGAGACACAGAGGTGCATAAATAACCTAGAAACATTCCTAGTGATGAAGCTTGTTATAAGGAACTTTTCAAAGGGTCAGCCAAACGCTTGGAGGAATAGACCTGTCAGTGGTAGTTAGCTTTAATAGGACTCTTGTTTGGAATATTTTTTGAGGAGCAGAAGCTGGAGAGCAACAGGAGCTGACTATTTCCATGATAATTTGCTTATGAACTTTCCAGGGGTTAGCATGCAAGGTAAGGCTATGATGAGGCAATTCCTTTGTTTTCCTCATTTCAGTAATCCCTTTAAAAGAAGCCTGCCAGCCTAGATTTAGCCCACGTTGGTTTGCATGCATCCAGTGCTCCATGTTAAAATCTGCATCCGGTCCTGGGAGAACTAGGCAGTGTGAACTGAACTGATAATAATGTAAAAGAGGAATGCCATTGGCCAGTCCCAGCTGTGACTTGCCCAAGTCCTGCATGTCATTGTTTGTTTTCAAAGGAGAAAACCGTTGCTCTGGTCCCTCCGAAGCCTTTTGTCTTTTAATTAAAAAGGAAGATGATAGCTGAAGGTTTGCTGGTGCTCTCCTTGCCGCTAGTGCCCCTGAGAAGCTACGGTCCCATGAATTATCCATGCTTAGAATAAAGTGATCTGTCTGGCCCATCTGGCAAGATAAACCGTCTGCCTCGTTGCTCATGGTTTATTAATAGTTTGACTAATAAAGTTTTCTAACAGCTCCGGGAAACAGATTGCTTTAGACGAGGAGGCTAGATTCTGTAATTTGCTTTGGAGAGAAGCATCTGGGTGACATAAAACAGACCCAGCGACAGGCACTGTCACCACTGGAGATGTTTCCTGGGCAAATCCCATTGAAATAAATAGTTGTTGCAATATTATTGCTATACCATAATGGTCGTAAGATGCAGCGTGGCATAGTGGTTTGAGTGTTGGGCTTCAACTCTAGAGACCAAGGTTGGATTCCCAGCTCAGCCATGAAATCCACTGGGGGACCTTGGGCAAATCACATGCTCTCAGCCTCGAGGAAGGCCATGGCAAACCTCCTCTGAAGAAATCCTGCCAGGAAAATGCCATACAGGTTCACCTTAGCGTCGCCATAAGTTGGAAATGATTTGAAGGCACACAACATCAACAACAAAGTGTATCTTGGAGGTATGTTGTGGAAGGCAAGAGGAAAAGAGGGACATTACACTATAGGTGGAGTGACTCAGATCAAGGAAGGTGTGTCCCTGAGTTTGCAATGCCTGAGCAACAAGACTGAGTCTCTTGGAAAGCTCACCTTCATAGTGGCGCCATAGGTTAAAAGTTGGCTTGACTTGGTGATGGAACACTGCATTTAGTCTCTTGGGAAGGTCTATGTACTCTTTGTTACGGAGATAGCTTAAGATGACCAAAGAAGTAAATTCTACATACCTTCCAACATTTCACAGATTAAAAACCAGGACACATGTGGCCAAGAAACATCAGAGTGTGATTCAGATGGCAAAGGTTATTAATGGGGAAGTACACACAAGCTATTTGCTACCTAAATCCCCTAAAGGCGCCAGATCCTGCCTGATCTTTGGAGATAAGCAGAGTCATCCCTGGTTAGTACTTGGATGGGAGACTGCCAGTGAGTACCAGGTGCTGTAGGCTACATTCCAGAAGAAGGAACTGGCAAAACCATCTCTGAGGGTTCCTTGCCTAAGAAAATGCTATGAAGTTCATGGGGTTGCCATAAGTTGACAGGTGACCTGAAGGTGCATACACACACAACTTGGTTAGGAAATCATTTGTGCCTTACATGTTCGGCTTTGTTTTCTTCTTATTGTTTGCCTTCAAGTTGTTTCCAATTTATGGTGACTCTGAGGTACTGTTTGAGTAAACAGTTGTTGTCAAGGCTCAGGTTGGATAAAAATGAGTGGATTTTAAGGGGGAAGTATGCTTTTAAAAATTTACACCAGCTTTTTAAAAATTTAAATCAGGATTTGTTTGGGTTTTTTTAAAGAAAAAAACATTTAAAAATTATTAACTAAAAATAACCGATTAAAATGAGATCAGAATGTTATATTACAGTCACTTTTCATAATCGATTAAAGAACAAGCATAATCTTGCATAGAATGCACCAGTTATGGTTCTGATAGAGTTAAGCATTTTAAGCCCAGTTGAGTTCAGAGAGATTTGCTTTGCTCATGCTTTGGTTTCAAGTAGCAGGGCAAAGAGTACTTAAACCTTTCCATGGAAACCAAATTGTTTAACTTTAGTCAGATCTTATCCCTTGAGGACAGAGTCAGAACTCAAGATGACCTTAACAGATTAGAGAATAGGACCAAAATAAAGTGGATTTCAGCAGGAATAAATGTGAGGAGCTACATTTAAGTATGGGAAAAATCAGATGTGCATGCTTTTGAGATGGGTGACACCTGGCTTGGCAGCAGTATGCGTGAAAGGATCTAGGGTTCTAGCAGATCACAAGATAAACATGAGTTAACAGTGTGGTGCGGCACCAAATAAACCAATGCAAGTCTAGATGTAGTAATACCACTCTGTTGTTCTTTGGTCAGACCTCATCTGGAATGCTAAGTCTAGTTTTGGGCGCCACAGTTCAAAAAGGATATTGACAAGCAGGAGCTTGTCCAGAGAAGGCCAACCAAGATGATCAAAGGTCTGGACACCAAGCTTTATGAGGGATGACCTAGGAGCTGGGTATGTTTAGTTAGGAGAAAACTGAGAGGTGGTGTGATAACCATATCTAAAGGGATGTCACATAGAACCTAGAATCACAGATATGGAAGAGACCCTGAGGGGCCATCCGGTCTAACCCCCTGACATGCAGGAATAAACAATCCAAGCACTCCAAACAGATGGCCATCCAGACTCTGCTTAAAAGCCTCCATAGAAGGAGACACAACCACACTCCGAGGGAGCGTGTTCCACTATTGAGCAACTCTTACTGTCAGGATGTTCTTCCTAATGTTTAGGTGGAATTCCTTAGCTCGAATCCATCGCTCTGGGTCCTATTTTCTGGACCCCCTTTGGCCATGCAGGAAAACACAGTGTAAGCCCTCCCTGCGACCAATAGCCATCCAGCCTGTGTTTAAAAATCTCCAAAGAAGGAGATTCCACCACGCTCAGATGGAGTGTGTTCCACTGTCAAACAGCTCTTACTGTTAGGAAGTTCTTCTTAAGGTTTAGGTGGGATCTCTTTTCCTGTAGCTTGCATCCATTGTTCCAGGTCCTGTTCTCTGGAGCAGCAGAAAACAAGCTTGCTACATCCTCAGCGTGACATCCCTTCAGATACTTAAACAGGGCTATTCTATCACCTCTTAATCTTCTCTTCCCCAGGCTAAGCATACCCAGCTCCCTAAGTCACTCCTCATAGGCTTGGTGATTTCCAGACCCTCACCATTTTGGTCGCCCTCGTCTGGACACGCTCCAGCTTGTCAACATCCTTATTGAATTGTGTCCCCTAGAAGTGGACACAGTATTCCTGGTGAGGCCTGGCCAAACCAAAACAAACTGAACAAGTTTGTTTTCTGCTGCTACAGAGACTAGAACAGTGGAATAACTACCTTGGTGGGTGGTGGACTCTTCTTTGGAGGTCTTTAAACAGGTTGGATGACCAACTTTCAGGCAGGTGGCTTAACTAGATAGTTCTTGCAGCTCCTTCCAACTCATAAGTTTCTACAATTTTCAGTAGTTTATGCCCAGAGGATGGTGACCAAAATGGTGAATATTCTGGGAACCAGGACCTATAAGGAATGGTCCCCAGAACTGGATATATTTAGCCTGGAGAAGAGAGGACCAAGAGGGATATAGTAGACATTATTGAATGTCTAAGAAGCTTTCACATGGGAGATAGAGCAAGTTTGTTTTCTGCTTCCTCAGGAGTAGTACTGAAGCAGTCATTCAAGTGACAAGAAAGGAGATTGTGACTTCCTGACAGTAAAAGTTGGTTGACTGTGGAAAGGACTGACTTGAAGAGTGTTGGCATTTCCTTCACTGGAGAGTCTTAAATAAAGGTTGGAGAGCCATGGTCAGGGATGCTTTTCGTTTTTCATGCATTGGCTGAGTTTGAACTAGATCTCCCTTGGGGTCCATTACAGTTCTGTGATTGAAATCAATGCTTGTTTTGTTCTTTGGGGGGGGGATGGCGGCAATAATATGTCGTCAAGAATTAGAAACCACTGCCTATCATGTTTATATGCAGATCATAAACATTCAAGTTCTGTCACTGTGCAGCACAGATTCTTTATTTGCACGCCGTCTCTTCCAACTCTATGATTCTATGATTCTAAGCATTGTTTTGCCCAGTGATCATCAGCTTTAGTTCTGGGTTTAGATTGTGCTGCTATGTAGCCTCCTTGAACTGCGTGTTAGCCATGCCCTCCAAATGCCAACATGTCTTCTTGATTCATGTTTTGCATTAATGAACTCTTCTCTGGGTCAGCCAAGTGTCCCAGTCATTGGGCTCACAGTCATAAGGATGAACTCTAAATGCATACAGTGTGGTCTGTTATTCTTGTCTTGGGGATGGTAGGACTTATAGTCCACACAGTCTTGAGAGTACCAGGTTGGGGAAGTGGGGTACTCGGTGACCGGAATTTCTCTTGATATGCCTGGAGTTGTCTGAGGTTTTCATCTGCCTCTTCTGGAGGCAATAACTTCCAGTTCAGCAATTGCATATTTTATTTTTTGAACTACCCCAAACTCAGGGATTCAACTGGATTCCTCCTCCCTTCCCATATAGATTTTATTTCTTGGAAATGAGGTGTTGCTTGAAGTTGAGAAACTCAGGCTCTCACATCGCCAGCAAAGGTTGTAGGAGGTGTTGAAATCTCTCGGTTCAGTGCAAAGGATGTGACAGCTTTGAAGACTTGCAGTCATATTTTTAAACCTGTTGGCGCCAGTCGGTATACTGGTATAAATAATGAAAGTGGAAGGGGATTAATTGCAGATAACAAATGCTGAGCAAGCTGGCAAGACTGGGAGAATTTTCTAAACACATTTTACAAGTATTTGGGGAATGTGGAATTCATAGCAAAATACCTTCCTCATAAAACTGCACTATGTTTTCTTCTGCCTTCCCCTGCTAAACCCACAAATGCTCCAGTCGTGGACATTTCTCCCCTCTGTATGTTTATACCTTGCAGTATTTCTTTCTTGAGACCCTGCAAAGGCACCAGAACTTATTTAGGTGGGGAAGTATTGGTTCTTTGGGGCTTTGTCTTCTCTTGCAGGTATGAGTAGTTCTGTGACCCAACAGAGCTTGCTGGAAACTTCTGGAGCTAAGCTCAACATTTACGGCAGTAACTCCTGTTGCCTTTGTTCATCTCCATGGGTTTTGTTATCTTCAAACTGTCTGCTCATTGATTACAGAAGTAGCTTACTTCAAGAAAGGGTTTGCTTTGTAAAGCCACTACAGAGATGTCTACTTGCCACTACAACCAAGTTAGAATCGTAGAGGTGGAAGAGATTGCAATGATAATCCAGTCCAATACATAACTAAAGCACTCCCAATAGATGGCCATTCAAGTTCTCTTTAATGACCTCCAAAGAACAGGGTTGGAGTCCACCATCCTCTGAAGCACTTCATTTTACTGTCAAACACATCTTACAATCAAGAAATTCTTCCTAGTGATTTGGTTGTGTCTCTTTTCTTATCATTTAAATCCATTGGTTCATTCCATGGATGTATTCACACTGCAGAAATAAAGTCGTTTGACAAAATTTAACTGTTATGGCTCCATTCTGTGGAATCCTGGGATTTGTAGTTTGGCGAGGTATTCAACCTGGTCTGTCAGAGATGTGTTATTGGTGTCAGACTTTTCTTTGTACTGTTCCACATTGAGAACACTGACTGTTTTTTGAGGGGTCCATTGGCACAAGAGAATTAATAGTGCTGTTATTCCCTTTAAATGCCATGGTTCAGTCCTGTGGAATCCTGGGATTTGCAGTTTAGGAAGGGGCATTTAGAATCCTCGGCCAGAGCCCTCTGTTGTTTCACCAAACTATAAAGCCCAGGATGCTGTCGGATGAAACCATGACATTTGAAGTGGAATAATAGTGCTATAATTCTGTAGTGTGCATTAGCCCCAGGGTTGAAAGGTTGGCCATTTGGCTGCTTGGTTTTCTAGGATTGCCTTTTTTTTTTTGGTGGAAGCTTTATTGCAAAAGCTGGTTATGTGTCCCTCATATTTTTCTTAATGTACTTTGGCAATTTTCTGTCTGTCCTTCTTTCTCTTTTGCTTGGATAGGAAGGAGTTCCTCCGATTCAAGGTTATCTTTAATTGTCGGGTTCCTGACCAGCGCTGAGTTCCCCTCTTGTTTCCAAGCTTATCATCGTCCAGAGATAACAGCAAGGACTGGGGCTGCCATAACTCCCTTCATGAAGAAGGGGATTTTTTTTTTCAAGGACCTTCCGGTTTTGAAAGTGCAAATTAAATGTTTGATTAAAGCATGCTTTTCTTTTTGAGGAACATAGGCCCCAGCTTGATAGCCAGACTTGTGTTTTTGAACTTACCTTTGTCAAACACCTCTGCCTTTTTCTGAACTAGCCGGAGGTTGTGGTTTTTTATATGCTTTTAAAAACATGGGGTCTGGCTAGAGAAATAGCTCTTGGAAACTAGGTTAATGATCAACTCCAAAAATGCACAGTTAGATTTGTCTTGCGCCCACTTGGGAATGCTTCATTAGTATGTGCAAAGCATGAGATTTACATCTGCAAATGGCTCCCTGTTGTTTTTCCTGAAATTAACCTGTTAGGCTTGTTCAAAGTGTTATCTGTAAAAGCCGCTTCTGACTTAAAGATTATTAGTGGTGAGCACTAATTTAGCTCTTTGTGAACAGCTCAAGCAAATAAAAAACAGGCCTTTGCCAGTGAGGACCGTGCAAGACTGGATATTTCTATATTTGGACCAAATTATTTTCCAAACATGGAAATGAATAGCTAACTGGGATGGATGGATGTATAGATAGATGATAGAAAGAAAGAAAGAAAGAAAGAAAGGGGACAAATGGCTGAAAATAAGTGAAAGAGCGCTCAGATTTGTTATAAGGCAGCTTCACACTGATAGGATTTTTCCTCTGTTTATTACTAGGTTGCTGTAGGCATTATTTCAGAGGCAGAAACTGGCAAAACCATCTCTGAGCATTCCTTGCCTTAGAAAACCCCATGGAATTTATGGGGTTGCCATAACTCTGAAGGCACATACACACACAAAAGATCTGACCTTGGTCTCTTTCCCCCCAAATATTGCAGGCTGGAAGTGGATCTTGCAGAACATGAGAAAAAAGATGCCTTTTTGGAGTACCACTCTCAGAATCTGGGAGAGATACTCCAAAAAGAAGAAACTTCCCAAAGCCCAAAAGGACTGCCAATGAATCCCAGGTGCTGTAGGCTCTATTTCAGAGGAAGGAACGGGCAAAATCACCTTTGAGGATTCTTTACGTTATGTATGTATGTATTTACTTACGGCCCTAGACCAAAATATCTGAGTATTTCATGCCTAAGAAAATCCCATGAAATGCATAACCCCATAAATTGACATAAGAAGATCTGAAGAAGGCACAGAAACACACGCATTGTGGATAGAGAGGGAGTAAGAAATGGAAATAAATGGTTCTCCCGCTTCCTCACTCCCCGAGTGTCCACTCTGCTGTGGTCAAGAATCCTCTTTTGTCTTCTTGCTCCTTGGAAATTTCGAGTTGTCCTGTGTCGATTTGCTGATAGCTTCTTCTTGGCTTGCTAAGAAACGCTTCCTTCTTTCGGAGGACTGAGAAAATCCCAGGGAGCTCTTTTATTCTTTGGAGTGCCCCGAGGGGAAGTGTGTGCAGCCCTTTGATAAAAAGTCCGAGAGTGGAACAATCCTTATCTGCTTGAAGTCTCCATTTAAAGCCAGGAATGTGGCTGCCGGGGCAGTAGTTTTAATTGGAATCTTTTTATAAACAAATTGGTTTCTAACTGCCTGTGCCCTTGACATCTTTTCTTTTTTCCGGTCCAGTGGTGGCATGTAAGGGTGATGATGTTGGTTTTATCCATAGAAAGAGCAGGACTACAAGGTTCAGGGTGTTCTGCCTCCTTCTGAGGCAGAAGACCCTGCAGATTTTGCTTCTCTCTAGAAATAAGGAACTATGGTGCGTTACAGAACTGTGGTCTTGCACCGCTGCCCATGCTCCATGAGGGAGCTGCAGGAGCCAAACCGCGCGGTTCCCTCACGGAGCAAAAGAAGCCCCAAAATGACACCTCTTCTTGCGCCCGGATGGGACGCCGCAAGGCACTACTCGCACACTTGCGGTGACATATCCGGGGCGCGACATGCGGACGCTATGCGCCATTTTTACACCCCATCAGGGGTGAGGCCGGTGTGGACGCTAGGTCCTCGGCCAACCCCTAGCACGTGACGGGGGCATCGCAAAGGGCCTATCATAGAATCATAGGGTTGGAAGAGACTGACCTCATTCTGCCATGCAGGAAGACCCAAAGCACTCCCAACAGATGACCGTGCATCCTCTGCTTGAAAACCTCCAAAGAAGGAGACTCCACCACTCTCCAAGGAACCATTTTCCACTGTCTAACAGCTCTTACCATCAGGATATCAGTGATAAAACCTTGAACTTGGACTCATACATGAGCCCCAAAAGGTTGCTAGCTGGGGGATATGGGGATACCTGCAAGTCTCAGGACACAGCCACCTCACCTGATAAACCTGGATCTGAGCTGTACGAGAGCTTTACAGGTCATCACCAACACTTTGCATTGTGCGCTTGAATGGTATGCCTCCTTCTGGGGCCTTTGCCACTGCATTGGCTAAGGCTGCATCTATACCGCAGAAGTAATGCAGTTTCATACCACTTGAACTGCCATGCTCCATGCTAAGGAGTTCTGGAATTTAATTTTGTGAGATCTTAAGCTTTTCTACCAGAGAGCTCTGATGCCACCACAAACTACAGAGGATGGAGCCGTGATGGTTAAAGCGGTGCCAAACTTCATTATTTCTTCAGCCTAGATGAAACCTAAGTGACAGTGCTTTGCTAGCATTTTACTTTTTAAAAAGCATTTCTTCTTTTGCTGGCATTTGTAGGTTTAGTGCAACCTTTTCCCTTCAAAAATCTGCATACTTCCTGACCTACCTTCCTGGCTTCATTCAGCAGAGGGAGCAGACTTTTTTATTAATTTGAGGTTCAAGGAAGCTTTGAGGGATATTTGGGTTTTTGAAGTCCTTTCCCCTGCATATTTGGGTTTTTTTCCTCCTGCAGGAAGCCATAATACACTGCAACTTCCATTATTTCCATAGCAACCCGCTGTGATTTAGCAAGGATTACGACTTCAATGAGGACCAAGCAACATGAGCTGCTGCAGCTTTAAAATTTGCTCTGAGGTATTTACTCTTGGAAACCAATGGAGGAGATAAGCACATTTGCTCCATGTAGACAGGAATTTTGTAAAGATCTTTAAATCCGATGTGCCCTTACAAAAGGAATTGCAATTTGGGCAGTTTTTCAGACGCTATCACCCTTTTGCAAGCACATTCCTGCAGAGATTCAGAAGGAAAGTAGTCAGATTGATGCTGGTAATGGTCAAATGTCCAGCTGCCTGTAATGTTTTTAGCCTGTCTTGTTGTTGGAATCCACTCCATGAATCTCTACCATAGAGTCTTCTGGCCATTTGCAAAGGATTCTTGGAGAAAGTGGGTAGGACAGGGTTAAAGTCAGCCTGGACAATTTAGTTTGACCCAGAACTTTGAAGAATTAGGGTTTGGGAGGAGTAAAACTCCCAGAATCCCTCAGTCAGCCTGGTCCCATGCTGATCAGAGGATTCTGGGAATTGAACTCCAAACAAGCAAGTTTTCAGAACTTTGTTTTGTCTCTGTTCTTCTTGGCCTCCTTTCTTGAAGGAAGAATCAGTTGCGTTCTACACTTGCAAACATTTTGCTGCCCACTGGCTGTAATATTCCACCTTTTTCCTTTATTCCTATGAAGTGTCTGATTTGGAGGCAGAGTGTTAACCATGTAAGACAGTATTTCCTAAATCCAAGGTCTTCATAATTTCTCCTAAATAATTAGAGTTCTATGAATATATAAACTGAAATTTATGATTATAGGAGATGGGGAGAGAACTGACTTTTCATGTATTCCTCAGTAGCAACCATGGGAATGCTTTTTGTTTGGTTTGGTTTTTAAACTCCTATTTGCTTTCGCTTAATTTTTATATCAGATTTTCCATACTGAGGAATGCATGAAAAGTCAGTTATGCTTGGTTTACCTTCAGAACAAAGGAAGGAACCGAAAGCATGTTTTGCTGTGCCTGAAAGCATGGGTCACCACCTGCCACCTGTTAGATGGAGTGCGGCCAAATACAACTTTTCCATCATCTGTCCACCTGCAAATGCAAGGGCGCATAAACACAAGGCTCACACAAGGTTGCTTGGTTTGTTGTTGTTAGCCGCCCTTGAGTCAACCCCAACACACAGCGACTCTGTGGATGAGACATCTCCAAGATCCCCTGTCCTTCACTGCTTTGCTCAGGTCCTGCAAATTCATGCCCATGACCTCTCTGATTGAGTCTATCCACCTGGCATGTAGTCTTCCTCTCTACTACCTTCCCTACCATTATTGTCTTTTCAAATGGGTCATGTTGTCTCATGATATGACCAAAGTACAACAGCCTCAATTTGAGAATCTTGGCTTCTAGAGAGATTTCCATCTTGATCTATACTAGCACCCATTTGTTTGTCCTTTTGGCTGTCCATGGGATCCTCAGCACTTTCCTCCAGCTCCACATTATAAATGAGTTGATTTTCATCCTATCCTTTTTCTTCTCTGTCCAGCTCTCACATCCATACATGATGATGGGGACTACAGTGGCTTAGACTATTCTAACTTAAGTGGTCAGTTGTATAGCTTGACTTTTTAGGATCTTGTATACAGGTAATTCTTTCATAGCCACCCTTCCTATTCCTAGTCCTCTTCTGATTTCTTCTCTGCTGAAGATCCCAGCTGGCTCACAGAACTGATACTGTTGTCAGAAAGACCAAGAAAGGGGAGACTATGGGATAGTTGGAGATACCTGAAACTGGGCAGGGTTTTCTCAAAATCTACTGTGCGGATAAAGGGGGAAGAAAATGGTTGAAGCATGGCTCAAAATGCTGGTGTGCCCACAGTGCTCTCTTGGCTACTAATTGTTTGCTTCCAACAACAATGCCCTGTCTCAAAATCCTCCCCAAAGCTGCACCTTTGCTACACCTTCAGCAGACTGCAAGCTTTTGCTGGAGTGCAGTGGGGCAATTGGCTTCCTGGATTTGAAGGACTTTACTCTACACCTTCACTATTAATCTTGTTATATTGTGAACCATATTATTGGGAAATCGGCCACAATTTTTTAGTTTCCACTCATTCCTCCCTAAGACAAAACATTTTCCCAATCCCTGTTTCATATTTGCCTGCATTTTAAAAAGAATCTGAATAGCTAATGTTTTACGTCAGATAATTTCATGGGAGCAGCCAATGGAAAAACACAGAAGACTCTGGTCCTTTCATGAATGCACTTCTTGGCTATGGAAATTAATGTGCATGTATCAGTCTGTTAAAAAATGTCATTGCCCAATGTGCTAAGGTGTACAGTCATAGAGT
Organism: Sceloporus undulatus; assembly: GCF_019175285.1. Classification (NCBI taxonomy): domain Eukaryota; kingdom Metazoa; phylum Chordata; class Lepidosauria; order Squamata; family Phrynosomatidae; genus Sceloporus; species Sceloporus undulatus. The sequence goes on along the minus strand of NC_056527.1, from coordinate 3,469,288 downwards.
TGGAAGAGACCCCAAGGATCTCAGTCCAGTGTTGGCTGGAGGGTGAACTTGTAGAAAAGATGCCCTAGTTTAGGAAAAGTGGTTGAATTGAGGAGTTGGTTTCTTGGGGGGGCAGGTAGAGGTAAATGGCAGAAGCTGAAGAGAAACTGGCCTGGCCAAGGGCATCTTGATGTGGTGGTAACAGATTGTTAATCATGTTTTAGGACTAGGATTGACGTGGCTGGAGAAGCTTGTATAGGGCTTCCAATCTATCAAAAGGGGACCAACCAAGAAAAATCGTGAAGGAAACAAGAAATGGTGTTTGACGTTCTGCTAGTTCCTGGCTTTTGCCCTGGACTTGATGGGATTCAAGTCAAACAGAAGATTTCTCCCATACCCTATCAAATGACGATTTTGAACTTCAGTAGCATCAACTGCCTTTTTCTGTCAAAGGCTTGTTCTTTGCAAACCCTTTTTCTCACATCATCCAGTCTGGCTGCTTCACACCTCCAGATCTAAGGGAGGAAGTCACTCCTCTTGTTCTCATGTTGCTATACAGACAGAGCATGGTCCCAGTTTTACTTGCTGCCTTGCTATGCTGTCTCTGTTTCTTCACCCTATGAATTCAGTACAGCTGCATTGAAGTGCCAAAGGAGGCAAGGTTTATTCCAGCATTTATTGTCAATTTGACCTTTTTTAAAAGAAAAAGAGAAAGACAGATGTTCTGCTGTGTAACAGTGCAACCCAAACTGTTGGTGGTTTCAGCATCATTATTTTGAAGCATTGGTTCAGTTAAAATAATAATAAATCCATCTGATGTAGCCCTTCAGTAGGGTCTCTGTTGGGTATTTCCCTCTCCCATCTCTGGCTTGTTGCTTGATTTGAACTTGGTTGAGTAAGGACGATAATGAAAGTATAAATGCTGAAACACATAAACCGCTGTGCACAACCCAGTTGCCACCACAGAGCTAATTCCATTTTCCCCTTGCTGTGTTTTGCCTTTCCAATTTCTCTTGCGTAGTCAACTCTCAGTAGGAAATTGCAGGGGAGGGGAGTGCTTTTGGAGTGAAATGTGATTAAGCCCAAGTACCAAAGGGTTTGGGGGGGGGGGCAATGTGGTAGCCTGCGACACCATTGGCATGCTGTTCTTGTGGTCAGCCCTGTGTGCCTTCCCCTACCCAGCTAGCAAAGCTTCCCACCTGGTGAGTTATATCATTTCTCTAAATTCTCTTTCCCTTCTCCCTGCTCCCAGCAGAATAAAGATGAAGCTGCGCCAGAAGCCAAACAGTTCAGAAGTGACAACGAAGAGGAAGAGACACCAAAGTACAAGTAGGTTTCTGCTCCTGCTCTCTGCCATTTAAGCACTTTCTCGCCTTTGTGGTTTGGCATAGGGATGTCCCTCTTCATAGAACTTCATTCTTACAGCCAAAACTGAATAATTTTGTTACTGTTTTCTCAGTCTAAGAAAGAAACAAACTGTTCAGTTTTTGAGGACTTTCTTGGGGTGAGGAGAAAACAATAGCAAAATTACTCAGTTTTTGTTCAGTGTTTGAACATGGTTTGGTGTTTGGGACTCATTCCACCCCCACCCCCCAAAAAAGCCAGCATGTGGCTTTTGTTTGCCCAGAAAACAGCATTTCGGGCACATAAAATTATGTTCTGTGCACAGAAAGCTTGCTTTCTATACCAAAATTGTATTTTATGCACAGTCCGCATCACGTTCTCCCCCACCCCACCCAGAATAAGTTCCAGTCGTACTCTCCTCATCAGGGGGTTCCCAACACTGGGGGTACCTACCTACTCTTTCCTCTATCATAAGACTAAATTTACACATTACATCCCTAGTCTAGCTTAGCCCCTACAAATCCCTGTTTGCAAATCAAGAGCCATGTCGTGGACTTGCTCAGGAAGGAAAAGCCAGTTTGTTTCTAAGGTCCGAATTTGCTTTTCCTGTCAACAGTGCTAGAAGGTAAGTGAGTTGTGAGATGTCATGTTACCTGATCCTGAGGGTGGTGAATAATGAATGCCTTGGATATTGCCTTACCTGTTTCTGCTGATTAGGGCTGACGGGTGGAGCATACTGTAAAACGGAGACCCCAAGCGGCAATGTAAGACAGAATTGTAGAAATGTTGAGCTGGGGGGGGGGGAGAGAAAAGTGCATACTTCCGTTGTCTCTTTGGCCTTGTGAATGGAAACACACTGACAGATGACTAGCTAGGCTCTCTCTGTTTACTTTTGAAATATCCAGTAATGGAGGTATTGTTACTATTTGAGTGTATATGTTCTGCTGTTTGAAAGTTCTTGCACTTAAAAATGTTTTCAGGCTGCTATTCGAGCCCACACCTATGGAGGAGGAAAAATGTAGGCACATAGCCATTTATGAATCCTGTTCGGAGGGAGGAGAGTGGGAGACAGACACACACACGCACACACTCAGGTATCAAATCAGTTTGATCCCAATGTCTGGAACCTAAGAATTTGAAATACTGCACCAATCCTTCATAATCACTCCTATTCCCCCCTTTTAGTCCTGCAGTAGTACTGAGAGGACATTAGCAGAGTATTAGTAATAATTTTCTTAAGCCACATATATTCAAACTATGTCTGTCCCAACAAGTGAAGGGCTAAATGTCTGTCACCCTTGGTCTCACCTGTGTCTTTAGCTCCTCACTCACTCTGTCGCCATCATTTTATATCTTCCTGATCCCTGTCTTCCTTCCCTTGTCCTGTTTCTTCTCTCCGTTTGGAAATAACATTGGCATGGGTTCTTGGTTGGCTTGAGTCCCAGTGTTGGGGAGCAGGCAGGATATAATTGAAATGATAATGAGAACAATAATAATGGTGATGGTGGTGGTTGGCATCCTGTTGTTTAATCCCAACTAGAGTAGACCCATTGAATCAGTTGTTGGACAGTGAATTAACACCTACGGTAACTCATTGTTATCTATGTGTTGACTCACTGTCAACAGGAGTGAGCCTGGTAAGAACAACAGTGATGAAGATGATGAAGGTGCAGTGTAGAAGGGCAGCCAGCAAAGCAACAGAGGTAACAGCTCAGATGTGGTTCAGGGGTGGATACTTGGGTAGTAACTGAGGTGGCCAATTTTCTGCCCCTGAGACTCTCTGCGGAGCTGCTCAGACAGCCCCAAATGGTTTGAAATGGTCAGCATGCTAATCCAATTAACCAGTAAAGCAGACTGCCCCAAATGGCTCCAATGAAAAAACTGGAATGGCTACAAGTCCACTTTAAAAATGGTATATTGTAAGCCTGAGGGCAGGGAAATGTCTAATTAACAATTTGTAAGCCACTCTGATAGCCTTTTGACTGAAGAGCGGGGTATAAATAAATAAATATTATTATTATATTTTATATTTTTTTATGTTAAACAGCACATTGGGCCTCGTGTCTAATTAAAATTGGAATTGCTGCTCCCAGAAGCTTTCTCTTTTATTTACTTTCTCATTTGGGGCACAGAAAGGATTGTCCAGGAGTTTAGAGGGGTCAGGAGCCATGAACACAGTCTCTGAGGCCATTTGTGGCCCCAGTGCTGTGTTCCATGCACTCTTGGTGCAGGGGGAGAAATCTAAGGCAAGTCCAGCTTAAGGGCACAGGCTTGGGCCCTCTTGTAGGGAGCCTTCTCTGTCCAAGGAAAGTGTGTGTAAAGCTTTCTCTGTTTCCAGTGTTCTTGCACAATGGTCCTGGGCAGAGCTTTTCCAACCTGTCGGTGGCCTTATTAGTTCCAGGCTGCCTCCCGAGAATGTAGTCTCCCCACCGTGACATGCTTTGAAGACATGCTGGAGATAGCATCTCTCACAATTGCTCTGACCTCCAGTCTGCCTTGATGTCAACAACTGTCCTGGAACATTGTTGTCCACTCTGTTGTCACGTCAGGATACGGTAGACTGAGGATGTGGGGCAGCATTTTGTAACAGTCAGTTGGATGCTTTGCCTGTTCTGTTTTGTGGATAGAAGTGGGCCAAGTCCATTAAACTGGAAGCAAAAGGGTGGTCCCTGGTCCTCTTAGTTGGCAATTCTGAAAAAGGCCTGCTTGGATCCAAGGTGCTGCTGATCAGTCTTGAATCTGTTCTCTTTGGGGAAGATAACAGACCCACATGGTGGCTTATCAGCTTCAGTTTCATTAAGATGGCAGTAATTGTCTAGACTTGCTTCAGGCCTGGATTTGGGGCAGAAATCTACTCGTTCGTGCTGATATGCAATCTTTGCAAGAAGATATGCACCCGGATCACTTCCCTATAGATGCTCCAAGACCTCAGAGGTCTTCAGCATCATTAGCCATTGTATCCTTCTGAACTGGCTGTAAAGAGTTGGAGACACTGCTTTGCAATGCTTCTCGTTCAGTTTGTCCAGGTAAGTTCCACAATGTAGTTCACTTCCCCCCCCCCCCCCCCCCCCCCCCCCCCCCCCCAAAAAAAAAGACATGAGAGAGAAAAAATACCACCCTCCATGACATCAACATTTCTGGAGATTTTACAACTATTTACAAGGAGAATAATAAAAAGGCATGAATAATAGATAGGCTAGTTCATATGATCTCCTCTCCCAATGCCAAACCAGCCTTGTTTCCTGGATGACCTTTTCTGCTCCAAGCCCTGGGTTTAACTGTTCTCTCTTGACCTGTTGCAGATGTATGCAACACAAAAGCAAAATAATGCTTTAAACAGCCTTTTTTCTGCTGCTCCTCTGCTGAGCACTACACACAGCCTGTCTGTCCACCCCAAACAAGTACAAATATGTTTGGAAAACAGTCCTTGTGATCTCCTCACGTTGTACTTGCTCAACACACCCAGACACTATGGATAGATCCTATCCAGAATTAAGTATGCTTGGCTTTTTGTCATGATCAAATCCTGGGGGACCCTGTCGAGGGTCAGGCAAGGGACCATACAGTAACCTCATATAATCGAAGTGACAGCATGTCCAAGGGTTGGAGCTTTCTCAGTTCTCCTCTTCTCTTTTCTAGGGAGCTCAAGTTGCGGAATTATACTCCAGAAGATGAAGAACTCAAGGGTCGGACGGTGCCTCAAGCCAAGCCTGCCTCAGGTAAGGGCCTGTTTGGAAAGAAAGGTGTAAGAAGAGCTCTGCTGAAATAGACTTGTCTTACCTAGAACTTGGAAATTTTACTTTTAAAAAAGCTATGGGCCACAAGTCACAGAATCTTCCAGGTAGCATTTGGGGGGCTTCTGAGAACTGGAGTCCAAAATACAGCCAGAGGCAACAGAGGCAAAGTCACAAAGGCAGAGCCCACTTTCTCTGGCTTATGCTGTCCCTGAAGATTTAAAATTTAAATACTGGCTTGAACAACCACATTTTTTAAATTAGTGGGTGGTGATCCTGGAACCAAACTCCCACAGATGACAAGGGCCCACTGTAATAATGGTTTTTGATTTGTGGTTTTTCCACTTTCACAGAGGCCCTATGTCCCTAACCCCAGCAAAGTTCGAGGACCCACTGTAATTTGCTAGAGATCAGGGCACTTCATGGCGGCCCTGATACAGGTCTGCTTGTCGTTTTCTTTTTTAGACCAAACTGGTCTGGCTGAGAACACAGCTGTATTTCATCTATAAACCTGTAGCTTTCCCAGAGGGCATCATGGGAATTGAAGTGCCACACAATTCCCTAGGCCTATTTCCACTTGCTAACCCTCACTAGATTATAACCATTGATTCAGTAGGATTCACATAAGTGTTGACTTACCTTTCAGAAGTTAATTATTAAGTGGGTCTGTTCTAATTGGAACTGGTAACTGGATTTCGGATGTGGAAATCACTGGAAGAGTTTCATGTCTCCTTATTTCAAGAGTCTCCAAATCCAAACAGGATCCCCTCCATATGTGTTGGATTGCTACTCCCTGCACCCTCTAGTTAATCTTTAAAAAGCATATTTTTGGGGCTGAAAAAGGACCCCCAAACCTCAAGGCTGTTTTTAAGCCTAAGAGACACCTTTTTGGTATATCGGGATTCAACGTAAAACAGCTGGGTGGTAATAATGTGGCAAAGTTAACCCCACCACTCTCTAGGGGACACAGGACGTCATTTTCAGAGGGGTCTTTGACACAGTTTGGGGTTCTGCATGAGGTCCATGGACTGCCTTTGTTGAAGGGCAGGGTCAGCTTACAATGCCGCAGTCCCATGAGTGTTGAGAATCAGAGATTTGCTCCAGAAATCCCTAGAGAGCTTTCCAGCCCCCCTCCCGCAGGCTTTGTTTGTGTTATCCTGATGTGTTTGTGTTTGTTTGTGTTTCCTTTGTTTGTGTTATCCTCTGAGCCAACTTGTAAAGTTCTGCTTTTGTCTTCTGCCCTCTAGTGGAAGACAAGGTGAAAGATCAGCTGGAGGCGGCCAAGCCAGAACCGATCATCGAAGAAGTGGTATGTGTTGACCTTCCCTATCTTTCAGTCAAGGGTCAGAACTTGGAGTGGGAGTGGGGGTCAGGGACTCACGTTGCCCTCTCACTGCTCTAGCAGGTTGCCCAAATGTATGTCGGGTGGCCAGAAGTGACATCAGTTGACTTTTAGCTCATAATCAGTTTTAGCACCAGATCAGCCATTTTTGGTGGTATCTTGGAGGTGGGTTAAAGAGTTTGGGGAGTATAAGGAGGGAAATTCTGAGAACCAGTTTAGTGTAGTGGTTTGAGTATTGGATTTTGCAGAACAGGGTTCGAATAGCCATTCAACCATGGAAACCCATTGGGTGACCTTGGGCAAGTCACACTGTCTCAGCCTCAGAGGAAAAGAAACTTGCCAAGAAAACCTCAAGATAGGGTTGCCTTAGGGTCACCATAAGTCAGAAACAACTTGAAGGCACAACAACAGCAAGGAGGGAAATTGCTCTGAGCCACCATGTTTGCATGGCAGTTAATATGATTTTGATTCATTTTCACATAATTTTACACCTGAATTTCCTTTTCTGGAATCTTCGATTAGTCTGGAAACTACCCAGGGTACTATGGGGATGCAAGGAAGGGATTTGGGCATTTTGCCATTGTGAAGACACACTTTCCTAACCCCTGCTGTAGATGAGGTCTTTGGATCTCATTTGTTATGATAATAATTAGTAGCACATAAGAAAAGATTTGACATATGGCACCCTATGAGAGGAGGCCTAAATACCATGAAAGCACCAGATCCTGTCTGATCTTGAAAGTTAAGCAATGTCAGCCCTGGTTAGTACTTGGATGGGAGACCATTAATGAATACCAGGGGCTGTAGGCTATATTTCAGAAGAAGGAACTGGTAAAACTGCCTCTGAGTATTCCTTGTCTAGGAAATCCCAATGAAATTCATGGGCTTGCCATAGGTCAACAAGCGACCTATGGCTTGAAGGCACATATGTATGCATGGAGACCTCCAGATCTTCTTCTTATCAACAGTCCAGTACAGATCTTGCAAACACAGGGCAGATTTGGCTTCCTTGGACAAGTCTATCCACCTGTAATGCTGTGTATAATTATTATTTTTTCCTTTTGCTTTTTATAGGATTTGGCAAATCTTGCACCCAGAAAACCTGACTGGTGAGTATGAAGATCTGAAAAGGCCTGGAGGTCCTTTCCCATCTCTAATTTTTTTAAAATATAGAAAGATAAAAGTAATTAACCAGACATGTCCAATGATCCACTAATATGGTCATCAGTAATGATCAGACTCTGGCAACCAGCAGGGAAAAACTCCAAATTTACTCCACCATAGCAAAGAGCCAGTGTGATGTAGTGGTTTTGAGGGTTTGACTACAGCTCTGGAGACCAGGGTTCGATTCCTCTCTCAGCTATGGAAACCCATTGGGTGACCTTGGGCAAATCACACTCTCTCAGAAGAAGGCAATGGCAAACCCCCTCTGAACAAATCCTACCAAGAAAACCCCATGATAGGGTCACGATATATTGGAAATGGACTTGAAGGCACACAATATCAACAACAGGAAAGTCTAATGCAGAAACAGGGACTGGATTGCAGCTTCCATCAGCCCTTGTCAACTTCTGTGCTGGCTAAGGCTGATGGGAGTTACAGTCCAACAATAGATTGGAGGGCCACACTTCCTTCATCTCTGGCTGAGGGAAAATTCCAACTGTGGTGTCTTCAGAGGGAAGTATAAAACTGACACTTACATTGCATGGCAAGGATATTAACTAGGTTCAATCTCGCTTTCCCTTTCTCTCTCAAGTTCTTTTTAAAAAGCTTTACAGTAGCCCCTCCCAATTCACGGGGGATCCATTCCAGACCCCTTCGCAAAAATGGCAATTTGCACATATTCAACTCCTGTAGAAAAGAATGGTGTGCTTGCCCATGGCGTGTGTGCAGGACCGCACGCAAGCATGCGCTGCCATTTTATTAATGGCCGCATGTCCCTTCCACGAAGAGCAACACCGCGGATTCCAAGTCCACAAAAAGGGAAGGACAACTGTATTTGGCTTGATGGCCCCTGACATTTTAAAAATGATGTTGACTCATAATAGCTATGGTGATAATTCCTTTCTTTGAAATGTACTTCTCTGCTCAGAGCACTTGGAGATAATTGCATGGGCCATAAATCAAGACTTTCCTCAAAGGACTGTCCAGTTCAGTCGCTTCCTTCTTTTTTCAGCCAATGGCTGTTTCTTCTCTAACACTCTAGATATGTTCTGAGTTTCCTGCAACCACTCCAGCATTGCAGGGTCCTGTTTCTTTCTTCACTTCCTCGGCCCCCAACCCTACGAAGGACTGGCCCTTGTGGTCTCTCTGTTGTGGCTCCACTCTTTCCTCAGTGCACACGTGTGTCTATGCTTACCTGAGCTCAGTTGGTTTCAGTTTCCTCCTCTTTCTCCTCAGGGACTTGAAGCGAGATGTAGCCAAGAAGCTGGAGAAGCTCGAGAAGCGAACACAGAGGGCAATTGCTGAGCTAATACGTGAGTGATTTGTTGACAGGTGGAAAGGTTACAGGACTGGGAACAAGACTCAAATGGTGGAACCAGAAGCTGTGAACTATGTTGAGAATGTGACCGTTTTCTTCCCCTCAGATGGCTTCCACCCCTATTCCTCTCCAGGGCATCCTGGCATTTTTGCTCCAGTAGTAATTTTGCCACACAGTGCCTACCTCCTACTATAAGAACTGGATTTTTATTACTCTTTCATAGATACCGAGTTAAATGTCCATATTTTGCATCCTGTTCCTGTACAGTCATTTTGCTACCCCAAAGACTTCTGCTTCTAGAACTGGGTTGTCTTGGGAAAGAGCCTATACAGTGTCTAGAGGAACTTTGTAAATGATGCCTAAAAGTGTTAGACTACAATTCCCATCATCTTGAAGCAGCATGGTCAGTGTTAAGCAAGGACTAGGGAAGCCTAGGTTCAAACTCTCCACACTGACTCAACTGTGGAGGTAACAGGGTGGCTTTTATTGGAACCAAAGAGGCATCAACATTTGTATAAAGTGTTTGGAGTAAGAGTGGGGACCATAGATGATACCTGATCCTTGTTTCACCTCTATATCTTTCTTGGGTCTATGTACTCAAGCCTTTTGCTTCGTTCTTACCTGCAAAGATCACATCCCCCTTCTTCAATAGGTTTTCTAGTCTCTTTGTCCATTTTGTGTGGGAAGGAAGCATCCCCGGGGATCCAGTGCCAATAAAGGTTGCTAGTTTATATCCACACATGAGAGCCAGCTTTATATTCCTGTACAATGCTTGTGTTACCCCAAAGGCTTCTACTTCTAGGGGCTCTTTTAACCAAACATAGGTCATCTTCTTTGTCCATTTTCTTTCTGATCTTAAGTTAGATTTCCCAAGGCAATAAATATGTTTTGTTTTTTTACCTTACAACCAAAATGGTGAAAGGTGTGGAAACCAAGCTCTATGAGGAGTAGCCTAGGAAGCTGAGTTCCCATAATAATTACTCCTATCTCTACCACAATAAGCTCATAGTGCACTAGCTCTGCTGTACTCTGCTTAATATGGATACCAGATATTCCTACAACTTTGAGCCACTTGCACTGTTGTACTGACTTACCCTTCAGGGTATTAAAAGGGGAGAGAACAGTCTATATTGGTCAGTACTCCATAGAATAAAGGAGAGTTAGAAATCTTCTCTCCAAGAAGCATTGGTGCTGTTCTGTACCCTGCATCCTTCTGCTTCATGATAAGGAATGTGGCAGCAAGAAGCACTAAGCTACTTGCCTAGAGAACCCCCAAGACTGTCTATATGGAAGTCCTACTTGCTGGGAGTATTTGGATAACTGAGCATTCAGTCCTGTAACCATGATGCTGTAGATGCCTACGAAAGGGAAGGAGGGTGGGTGAGAGGGAAGCTTATATCCTACGATGTGAGGTGACACTTTTCATTCTCTACACATTGCTTAAAATGATGTAACCATGACAAATGCTGAAGGGGTGTCTCTGCTTCCCTTGTAGGAGAAAGGCTAAGAGGCCAAGAGGAGAACTTGGCATCGGCGGTTGACTCGGCAAAACAGGACGGAAGTGATTCGGACTGAAGTTCCCCTTCAAGCCAAGTTGGGAAACCTTCTCGTGATCCTCTTGGGTTTGGCTCAGGTGGTCAGTGAAGAAATTTCCCACAGTTTCCTCTGCTTACAGGGCTTTGTTGAAACAAGAGGGCCAGGCATATTTGATTCAGATCCACAAAATATAAAGGCATGCTGATGTGTATGTGAAACCCATAGCAGGGAGACAAAAGTGTGAGGCATCTCAGGGAGTTGTTTTTATGTAGGAAAACCTCGGGGAGACCAAGGCGAAAAGGAAGATAAAAGGACTGAAGAAGTGAATTGCAATTACTTTCAGACCTGTGTCCAGGGGAGATAACATCCGCCCACAGAAATGATTGAACAATGCCAGAAGAAAGCCTAAGGAATCACTGTAAAAGCAGATAACCCCAATTTGAGAAATTGCTGGGTAGGCGGCAGCCCCTTGAAATTATCTCACATGTGTTACAGGTAATTGGCAAGCTGAATAAGTCCATGAGCAGAACTTGGAAAACTTGATTTTGTACACTACAACTCCCAGAATACTCCACCCTGCATGGCCAGTGGCCATGCCAGCTGGGAGAGCTGTGCTGATGAGCAGGACTTTGCAAACCTGTTTGCTGTAGTAAGTGCTCAGTAGCCAATTCCATGTGTGCTCAGAGGGTGCCTTTTCAAAATAACTACAACAATCCAGCAACAACTGAATGTGGTGACTGTTACAGGAGGCAATGAAATGCAGTTTGGGCTCCCCCAGATTTGAGCAGAGCACACCTTCCTGATGATTTTGACTTCTTCTGAATGCCTTTGCCTACCCAAAACGCCAGGCCTCAGCTGCAAGAGATCTCCTGACTGATCTGTTCCCCCTCCACAGCAAAAATAGACCACTACAGACTGTGAAACCATCTCTCAAGGGGGACAATGTGCTAAAACAGCAAGATGTCTTTTTAAAATAATCTTTGTTCAAGAAACACAAAACAAATACACAAACTTTTAAAATAAACAGCAAACATTAATAAAAGAGAATCCTCCATTCCAACCATATCCCATTATATCATTCCTATGGTACCCTTCCTATCGGTCTTAAACTTATCTTTTATCTTAGTTTCCTAAATCCCATTCACATCTAAAATCTAATATCTTAGTCTTCTAATGGAAATCACATCTAAGATGCTATTCAGACTTCCATATTCCTTCTAACATACTTTAAACCACTATCCCTCCTTAACCCTCTTTCCAACTTTTTTCATATTTCATGCCTCTTCCATATACCTTCTACTTTCCCCCTTCTCTTTCTCATCCCTTCTTTGAACAGCAAGACGTCTTTGAACATCCACTCTGTGATCTAAGTCCTTCCCTACACTTCCACCCTTTCAGGCCTTGGTGGACCTGAGTTGGCCTTTTAGGTGGCCCTGGCATTGAGGTGGTGCAACTGGTTGCCTTGGCAGGAGCTCCTGTCCTCTTAGTGTGGTGCAGTTGAAAAAACACGATCCTCCTTCCTCTTGGTGTTCTAGTGACAGTCATAGAATGGCCCCTGCTACATTTGGCATGTGAAAGAGGGGCAGTATTACTTTGTGGGTCCCCTGAACCAGTTCTGAACGGAGAAGACAAGAGAGGAAAGAAGACCTCTGATGTCTTTTGTCGTAGTTTAACAGCCAAGCAGTCCTAGAAGAAAACCTCTCTCATATTGTTGCCTTGAGATGTTAAGTTTGCATCTTAACATCTCAAAGCAACTTGGAATATATGTATGTGTAGACACACACACACACACACACCCCTATGCCACTCCTTGAGATCTAATTTTTATTCTCAGACCAAATTGTACTGATTAATATGGAATTATTTTTTTATAATAAAAAGCTACAAAAGTGATGAATAAAGCCTTGTGCGTACTTTGTAAATTATATCCTTTTGGGGAAAAGGATGGGAAAGGCAGCATCATGCTCAGTGCCTTATTCCTCACAAAAGTGTCACGTACCAGAGGAGCAGCTCTGTGGATTTCTAAAGCTTTCACATATTCTCTTCCCAATGCTGGAGAGGGTCTTTGTTTTCATCCACTTCTAAACAGCCGTTATCTGCAGCCAAATTTCATCCAGCTAATACAAGCTGCATTCTGCTAAATATTTATGGAGGTTTCAGTGAGGCGTATGCTTGGTGTGTGCTTCTGACACACACTTGACTTCTTCACACAGTACTGGAAAGCATGTCTCTCCTTCTTTCACAAGAGGAATCCTGATTGAAGAAACTTCTGGGTGAGAAAAGTGGTCAAGCAAGCTGGACTGGATTGGGCTCCAGTCCCAGGATTTCACACTGTTGGCTTTGCTTGTCGGAACTGATGGGACTCGCAGTTAAACAACTACAGACACTGGCCACCTCTGAAGTTCTGGAAACAGGCGGAAACTGCTTTTCTCTTTCCTCCTTCTTCCAAAAACATGTTTTGGGATAATTGGAAACACATGTAATTTTTAAACCTAAACTTATTTTACTACTTTTGCAACAGAAAATGATTCAGCAGCTACCATATAAGCTTGCATTATTAATTGAAAAAGGAAAAATATATAGAAGCTTCACACACAGAGAGTCTGTGAACATTTAGAAGGGAATGCCATAATCACAAAAAATCAACATGAGCTTCAGAGAAACAAGTCATGTCAGACCAATCTGATTTCTCTTACCAGCTTGGTAGATGAAAGGAATGCTGTGGACATAGGATATCTTGGTTTCAGTAAGGCCTTTGTCAGGGTTCCCCGTGACAAATGTGGGCTAGACAATACAAGTGATTGACCAGCCGAACCCACAGGCTCCTCTTTGTCCTGGAGAGAAGTGACCAGTGGGATGCCAAAGAGTTCCATCATGGGCCCAGTGCTATTCAACGTCTTTAACAGCAACTTGGACAAAAGAATAGGGGGGCATGCTTATCACATTTGCAGATGACGCCAAATAAGTTTGAATTTTGATCCTCTCCTCTAGGGTATTAGCTGCTACTTCTAATTTGGCGTCATTTGCAAATTGGATAAGCATGCCCTCTGTTCATCTAAGTCATTGATAAAGAAGTTGAATAGCACTGGGCCCAGGACAGAGCCCCACTGGACACCACACTGGTCACTTCTCTCCAGGCTGAAAAGGAGCCATGGCTGACCATCCTTTGGGTTCGGCCGCTCAACCAGTTACAAATTCAAGTAACAGTGGCCTTGTCTAGCCCACATTTTACAAGCTTGTTTGCAAGAATGTCATGGGAAACCTTGTCAAAGGCCTTATTGAAATCAAGATATACAGTACTATATTCACAGCATTCCCTTCATCTACCAGGCTGGTAATTTTATCAAAGATTTGTCTGGTATGACTTGTTCCTCTGAAACCCCTGTTGACTTTTTGTGATTATGGCATTGCCTTTTAGATAGATGTTCACAGAATCTTTCCTGGTATTGATGTCAGACTAATTGCTGGGATCCAGGATGAAGAGAAGCCATTGCTTTGGGTTCAGTTTATGAGCCAACTACAAATCCACCTAACAGTTGCATTGTCTAGCCCACATTTTGCTAGCTATTTTGCAAGAATAACTCATCATTATAGGTCCCAGAGTTACTTATAGTTTTCAAGACTTGCAAACCTAGTAGCAGGGGGTAAAGAGCATCCAGGCTTTGGGCTGGAGAGGCTCTATGCCCCCTCCAACCCACTATAATTTGGGGTGATACTGGAACCCTTCATTTTCCCATGTTTCCCAGTCCATGTGCTGCAAAAAGATTAAGATTAGAAACAAATCTCTACTCTTCCCCCTCCCACCTCCAGATGGCGCTGTTGGTGTTGCCTTTGAGGAAAGAAGAGAATCCGTGCGGGCGGAGCGCAGCAAACAAAACAAGGCACATCCCGCATAGCCTGGAATGCGCATGCGCATATTGTCTGAGCCCTTGGCAGTTTTGTGGTTCTCTACTCGAGACGAGGAAGGACAGTTACGCGGACGGTGCAATTCCTCCCAAGGTCAGGTTTTTGTTGCAGAATTAACGCAGTTTGATACCGCTTTAACTTGTCATGGCTCCATGCTATGGAATCCTGGGATTTGCAGTTTGGGGATATACTTACCTTTCTCTGTTAGAGAGCTCTGGTGCCCCAAGAAACTACAAAGTCCAGGGTTTCATAAAAAAAGATGGAGCAATGGTGTTTAAAGTGGTGTCAAACTGGGTTAATTCTGCAGTGCAGATGCAGCCAAATTGTTGCTGGTTGGAAAGAAGAGACTCGAGGGGTTGGATTCACTGAATTGTATGGCTTTGCTCCCCTTCTTTGCACTCCTTGCCCTACCTTACAGGGTTGTTGTTCAAACTGGATGTAATAAAGCTGCCAAAATAAATGAAGCTGGACACTTTCTGGGCATGGAATAGATTAAATTATATAGAGACTCCTTAGTTTTGAATTATTATTATTATTATTATTATTATTATTAATCTTAAAAGTACAAAATAAACAAATATAAAACATACAAGTAGCAAATTCACATAAATAACAAACAATAAAAAGGAAAACAAACAAAAGACTTATATGCAACCAATTGACAACATTTGCAATAAGATTTTAAAGACTTTTATGCTGTTTCAATTAAATTTGGTTAATTAATCATTTCTACATGTCACTGACAAACCCAATGTCTCATTAAAGTTGTGTAATTCCAGTTTTCCAATTATGTATATAATTTCTTTTCTGTAACTGTGTTGATATTATTATCCAAAAGAAAAATCAGTTATTTTTGGTATCATATCTATTACTTTCCCTTTTCCCATTATTGTTTAAGCCTCACGTTAAACTACACATCCCAGGATTCCATAAAAGGTACCATAAAATTTTGGGCTGCATCCACACTGCAGAATTAATCCAGTTTGACACCGCTTTAAACTGTCACAGCTCCATCCTATGCAATCCTGGGATTTATAGTTTGGCGAGGCATCAGAGCTATCTGGATAGAGAAGGCTAAATATCCCAAAATTTCATAGCACTGCGCCGTATTAGGCTGCATCCGCACTGCAGAAATGATCCGGTTTGACACCACTTTTGCCTGTCCTGGCTCAGTGCAGTGGAAATCTGAGATTTGTAGTTTTGTGCGACATTTAGCCTTCTCTGTCAGAGAGAGCTCTGGCGCCACAACAAACTAGGAATCCCAGGATTCCATAGCACTGAGCCGTGGCATTTAAAAGCAGTCTCAAACTGGATCATTTCTGCAGTGCAGATGCAGCCCATATATTGAATATGGAGAGAGAGAGAGAGAGAGAATGAGATCTGGTGTGGAGCCCAGAGGAAGCTAAAAGGGAAAAAAATTAATTTAATTTAATCATTTAATAATTAATTTAATTTAATAATTTAATTTAAGCAAGTCACACTCTCTCAGCCCCAGAGGAAGGCAGTGGTCTTTTGGCAGTGGCTTAAAATGTTCCTTCTCACTTTAAACTCTTCTGGGATCAGCTCCAAAAGGAATCTGCAAAACCTTTCAGTGTGCAAGAATTTCTACTTTTCTAACTTCTAATTTGGGGATTTGCCTTTTTCAGGGACAAAGGTCAGGAATCCAAGAGGCGCCAGACAGACAGACAGCCGGAGCAAAACCTCTCCAACTGCTTTTCACACCCTGAACCCGGCCACACGAACTTTGCATCGTCCTGCGACGGGCTCAGCGTTGTACCAGTCGCCGCTGATCCCTGCGTTTCGAAAACTGGACTTTCACCCCGTCCTGGGAATAGCAGCAACAGAGGAAGAGCGGCTCTTGCAACTACAAGGTAGGCGTCCTTTCCCAAATTAAGTACTAGAAGTCCAGTAACCTCCAAAATCCACCAAATAGTGATGCCTTTATGGGGCCAACCAAAATGCACAGAACACACGTTGCAAGCTTTCCAAGCTCAACCGGCTTCTTCGCCAGGCAAAGCTTGCAACATGTATATTTTGGTCCATTTTGGTTGGCCATATAAATCCACACCTGTTTGGGTGGATTTGGGGTGTTGCTGTACTTTGATACAGGGCCAGACAAGGCTACCCCCGGAGATGTTTCCCAATTTAACCAATATACATTGGAGTAACTAGACCTTGATCAAAACAACAAGGTGATAACCTAAACCTGAAACAAGACAGTAAAAGAAACATAAAGGTCTAGGAAAAGAATATGCTAAACAAATGAATCATAAAAATAATTTTATTGTCTAAAAATGCATTCAAATAGTGCAATGACAAAGAATTCCCTTATATCAAAATATACAGTGTATAAACAATGCAATGCACTGTGCAAATATGCATGAGAAACAAGGAATATAGGAACATCCAAATGCGTTTCGACATGCGTCTTCCTCAGTGGTAAAGTGAAGCTAAAAATGGGAATGTAGTAAAGTGAGTTAGTATATAATTCACATATGAACACACCATATTGTAAAATAATAATCCAACAGATACAGCTGAGTAATTATCCTATTACCAAAGAGTCATCCAGTATCTGTAAATAGGACGGATCAGGCTTATAATAAAAAAAAAAATTCCTGTAGGAAACATATATAAATGTAAATGTTTAAAACTTATTTAATTCTTTAAAAATATTACTTCCACATACTTACTGTATCCTGAATGCTCAAAAACGTTACATAGTCTATTATGGAGCTTGGCCTGAAAGACTGCATGTGATGAGAGAGTGCTCAGTATTACAATGGGTGCATCTACTCTGCAGAAGTAATGCAGTTTAAAGCCGCTTTAACTGTTGTGGCTCTGCTCTCTGACACCAGAACTCTTGGACAAAGCAGGGTAAATATCCCATAAACTACACATTTCAGAATTTTGTAGCCTGGAGCCGTGGTAATTAGAGTGATATCAAACTGCATTAATTTTGCAGTGCAGATGCAGCCTTACCTACAGACTCTGTTTTCCTGTCTTTCCTCAGATCATGTGGGCCGGACGGCGCATGGAGGAGCTTCCGAGTCCAGCTTTCATTGTAGATCTTGACGTGGCGAAGAGGAACACACAGCGGATGAGGGAGCGCTGCTGGGAGCTTGGGGTGGCCCTCAGGCCTCACATGAAGACCCACAAGACCCTGTGAGTGTGGTGGGCACCTTGGATCATGACTAAGGAACCTCTGCAATACCTTTTCCCTCCAAGGCTGCATCCACACTGCAGAAACAAAGCAGTTTGACACCACTTTAACCACTGTTGCTCCATGCTGGGATTTGTAGTTGGTGAGAGCCAGTATGGTGTAGTGGTTTGAGTGTTGGGCTACAACTCCAGAGACAAGCGTTCGATTTCACAGTCTTCCATGAAACCCATTGGGCAAGTCACACTCTCTCAGCCTCAGGGAAGGCCATGGCAAACCACCTCTGAACAAATCTTGTCAAGAAAACCCCAGGATAGGGTCACCATAAGTCTGAAATGACTTGAAGGCACACAACAATGACAAATGGGACCCAGAGTGGATTACAACGGCAATTAAAGCAAGCTCACAAACAGTACAGCAAGCTAGCAGAAAGCTCACAAAGTTTAAAAAGGATTAAATAATCCAATTAAGCATTAAAATAAAACCAATTAAAACACATTAAATGCATATTACACATCCCTCTACCGCACCCAGTTAAAGACTGAAGGCTTGTTTTAGTAGGAAAGACTTTGCCTGCTGGTGTTAATAGAGCAGAAAGGGAGGGAAATAGCCTCTCCCACAGAGTTGGTCAGTTTAAACCAGGTTGTTATTTTTGTTGTTGTTATTATTGTTGTTGTTGTATCCCAAAATTGGGATACAAAGCAGCTTACGAACTAAAAGAAATACAGTTAAAACATATAGAAATTGACATTTTCTTTGTTAAAACTGTTATATTAACCATGTTTGTTTAAACCATGATTTAGACCAGGTTTATTTAAACAGAGTTTGTTTAATCCATGGTTTAAACTGGGTTTGTTTAACCCATGGTTTAAACCAGGTTTGTTTAACCCATGGTTTAAACCAGGTTTGTTTAATCCATGCTTTA
The DNA here is from genome assembly GCF_019175285.1 of Sceloporus undulatus. Taxonomy (NCBI): domain Eukaryota; kingdom Metazoa; phylum Chordata; class Lepidosauria; order Squamata; family Phrynosomatidae; genus Sceloporus; species Sceloporus undulatus. The sequence continues at coordinate 3,450,880 of NC_056527.1, read as the reverse complement.
AACCAGGTTTCCTTAAAGCATGGTTTAAAACAGGTTCGTAATTCAGTGGGAGGAAAGAAGAGGCGAAATCTTGCCCTTCCCAGTAGGCTCTGGCAAAAGCAAAGTGCTGCAACCCATCCTAATTGCTTTTTCTTCCTCATCAATAACTCTTTGCTATCTTGACCACATTCTGATGTTGCTCGGTCCTGGTTTTTATCTATGAAATATTACAAGGTATAGGTCTTTCCATCCTTTATAGGAAGGGAAAGATCCACCTGCCACCCTTAATGTTAATTCTCTTTTGCACACTCCTCCTCCAGGGAAGGCGCCCGCCTCATGACCGGAGGCACCCAGCGCAAGATGGTGGTCTCCACGTTGGCCGAGGCCCGGCTCTTCGCAGATGGAGGCTTCGACGACATCCTCTATGCTTACCCACTGCCCTTCGACAAGGTGGAAGAGTGTGCCATCTTGGCCGAAAGGCTAGACGCTTTCCACGTTCTGGTGGACAGCCCCGAAGCCCTGGCGCTCCTGAAGGAGAGACCGCTGGGCAAGGACAAGCGATGGAAAGTGTGGCTGAAAATAGACTGCGAAAATAACCGAGGTATTTTTCGCACTCAAGGCCTGTTGAGGTGTAAGATTACACATGTTCTTAGTGGAGGCTGTTGGGCTGCCATCTTGGTGAGAGAGCAGTGTGTCTTTTATATTTAATTAATTAATTAATTAATTAAAATACTAAAATATTTCTCAGAATGGGACGTTGGCAACATCTATCTAATCAGAGTAAGCCTGGCAACAACCCCGGGGTCTACTCCCAGGAGCAAGTATCCTTATCCCTCCACATTTGCAGCTTTGACTTTTGTAGATATGATTATTCACAGATTTTATTAACATGTTCTCTCCAGGAATATCTCGGTCCTCCAGCGCAATTCTGTGGTCACTTTTGGCCAAAAGTCGCACTGAAGGACCTAAAGATTCCTAGAGAGAGAACACTCCACTCGGCATTTCTAGCTCCTACAGCGCAACTCTATGGTCAATGTTTGGCAGATGTTGACCACAGAGTTGCTCTGGAGGACCTAGATATTCCTAGAGAGGTAAAAACATGGTGTTTTTGTTGTCTGTGGTTTTTCCACATTCACGGTGGTCCGGTGCCCCAACCCCTGCGAATGTGGAGGGACAAGCATATAAATAGGAAGAGAGGAGTGTGTGTGAGTTAGGGACCAGATAGAGACGGAGCTCTGAGTTCAAGGTTTATTAGACCCTGAGGGGTTTTGACAGCCAAGGAGGCTGAGGTATACTGCTGAGAGAAGTATCATCTGCAAATTGGATAAGTATGTTGGATAGGGGTTTTGAGTACCCAGGTTAAGGACGAGGAGTCCTTGGTAAACAGTGTCCAGGAAAATCCTGAGGGATTGTAGCCAGAGAAAAGGCTGCGGAAGCCTCCCATAAAGGATTTGAGTGGTGTGTGGCCTTAAAAGAGGTCAAGTGTGGAAACTGAAATTGGTGTGACTATGGAAGCCGAAACGATCCCAAAGACAAGCTAAAGGGACGGTCAACCTGTGTAACAAACAAGGTATGTAAACTCCGAATCCAGTGCGAACACCATCCATTAAAAGAAATACTGTATTCAGCCTGACTTGTAAATAAATCTATAACGTTATTTCCACAAGCAGCTATTTCAATATGGAAATGGAAATGGCACTTTTAAAAGTAGCATATCCTTGTTCTGTGCCTTTGAATCATTTCTGCCTTAAAGTGAGCCAAGGCGAACCTATCGTGGGATTTCTTGGCTGAGTTTGTTAAGCCTTTGCCTTCCTTTGAGGCCGAGAGAGTGTGACTTGCCCAAGGTCTCTGTGGATCTTCATGGCCCAGCAGGGAGTCTCCCAGTGTCCCAAATCCAGTGCTATAACCACTCCACCACGCTGGTTCTTAAGGCATGCCCTACAACCCATTTCAAAGATGAACTTCCAGAACATAATAAGATTGGTGCAACAAAACCACACTCCCTTTCTCTCTGCTTCCTTTCCAGCCGGCTTGAGACATGATGACCCAGCTGCCCTTGAGCTGGCCAAGGCGATTGCGGAGGGGACCACGGAGCTTTCCGGAATATATGCCCATTGTGGCAACTCATACAGCTGCCAAGGGGTGCCCGAAATACAGTCGGTCGCTCGGGCCACCACTGTACTGACCCTGAAGTTCATGGACAAGTGAGCATTATTATTATTATTATTATTATTATTATTATTATTAATATCCTGCCTTCCTCCTGGTCCAGGGACTCAAGAGTATGTGGCTTTGGTTGGCTGCTTTACCCGCTGGATGAGCAATGATCCCGTTTGGTGGAAGAAGCAGAATTTAGACAATTTGTGGGCTAGACAGAGTTGTTATTTTTTAAAAATATTATTTTTATTAATAATGAATAAACTTAAATGTATAATTAAAAAATCGCATAACGGAAAAGGAGAAAACAACAGCAAGATTAACAACAAATACAATGATACAGATGCAAAAATAACCTTTTTTGATGGAATTACAAGTTTGATAAATCAGGGGAATGCTGTGGATGCAGTATATCTTGATTTCAGTCAAGTCTTTGATTAGGTTCCCCCTGATATTATTCCAAACAACCTGGTAAAATGTGGGCTAGACAATATAAGTTGTGTCTCCCTAATCCGGAATTCCAAAACGCTCCAAAATCCAAAACCTTTTTTTGTGAAATAGTGATACCTTTGGTTTTTCTGAGGATTCAATGTACACAAACTTTGTTTCATGCACAAAATTATTTTTTAAAGTTTGTGTAAGTTGTATAGTGAATATGTATGTGATTTGTATGTGTTACAAATGTGGTGTGATTTCTTTTTAATGTTTTTTAAAAAAACAGTATGAATAAAAATTATAAATAATAAAAATATAGTGTATAATATTTTATGCAAAATGCTTGGCACCAGAAGTCTTTGAATTTCAGAGTTTGGGATTTTGGAATATTTGCATCATCTTGGAGATGGGATCCATGCCTAACCATGAAATTCATTGATGTTTCATATATACCTCATACACATTGCCTGAAGGTAATTTGACACACAATTTTGTGGATAACTGGGTGCATGAAAAAAAGTGTGTGTACACTGGACCACCAGAAAGCGAAGTCCCAGCCATTCATGCTCCATCCTGACATGTCCATCCTGACAAAACGCACACAAAGACCACCCTTTGAAAAAGCAACTCACCCAAAATGGGGGCTTTGCTGCTGACATACTACTGCCCCCTCGTGTCCATCTGAGGAACCCCATTAACCTTCTGGTTTTTCTTATCTGGAACTCCAAAATCTGAAATATGGAGTATTTCAGATTTTGGAGTTCCAGATAAGAAAAACCAGAAGGTTAATCAGGAACAGGCCTGTTATCTCAACCAGTGTCTGATTGCATTGTCCCCCAAAATATAGTATGTTTTGTGGGTGAGTTGCTTTTTCAAAGGGTGGTCTTTGTGTGCGTTTTGTCAGGATGGACACGAGGGGGCAGTAGTATGTCAGCAGCAAAGCCCCCATTTTGGGTTCTTGGCAGCAATACATACAAATGGGGTTCCTGCATGTGTTTGGTGGGGGGGGGGGGGGAGGCTTTTCTGTTCATGGGGCAAATTTCTCTCAGATGTTTCTTGTAATCTCAAATTAGTTGCAGACAGGAAGTGGCATGAAGTTGGGGGGCACCGAGAAAGGATGGGTAAAGGAAGGGGGGGAGTATGCAAGACTTTCCAGGGCTTTAATCATCCACATGCAAAGCAGACGGCAGGAAGAGACAAATGCACAAAACACGAGTCTTTTTCAAAGACTTTGGGATCTGAGCCCTTTGATGTCTGCAACAGGCCAGGCCAGATGAGAACTAGAACTTGGAACTGAGACGCAGGTGTTCTCTTGAAATGATAGAGCTGGAAGAGACCCCAAAGGATATCCAATCCAACCTCCTTTGGCCATCAAAGCCCTCCTTGTGACAGCCATCCAGCCTCTGTTTGAAAACCTCCAAAGAAAGAAACTCCACCACACTTCAAGGAACATTGCTGAACATCTCTTACCATCAGTTCTTTCTAATATATTAAACCATATTAAAATATTATTGAATCTGTGGCTGCAGAATCCATAGAAGCAGAAAGCTAACTGGATTTAAAATGGTGGCAACATGAATGCAAACACCACCATCATTTAATAATATGGGATGCAACCATGCACGTTTTTGTCATCTGCGGAGGGTTCCAGAACCGAACCCCCACAGAGCCAGAGGATGCGCTGTTGCTGCTGTTGCTGCTGCTGCCATTATTATTTCTCTCCCACCTCTCCTTATGGATCGAAGCAGGAAACCAGAGGTTAAAACACAACAAAGGGATGGACACATAAAACCAGTTAAAATATGTAATACCAGTGGAAAGAGCATGCAGATTAAAAACAGCCGATTCATAAATTTAAAACTTATGGTTTAAAAATACTCTGGATAGACCCGCTGCCTAAGACAGTGACCGCCAAGGCCTCCCATGGAGGCCAACTCCAACCCATTAATGACCCCTCTTGCAATGTTTCTGTCCCTGTTTCCATCCGCATCCTCCCCCCCAAAAAAAACCTCCATTGCCCCACAGCAACAATAGTGCTTTCAACTTGTTCTTCCAATTTAAAAGAGGCCATAAAAAAGCTGGTTTCTGGCTGCCTTTTATGACCCCACTAAGAACTTCCTGGGCTGATCTCCTGGTGGGAGGACAAAGGTGTTAGATGGCCTGGCCTTCACAACCCTCCAGCCCATGGTCCCTTCCTCAGGTGAGCCCCCGTCCCTTTGAAGCCACCGCTTCAAAGCCAGCACACCCTGCCAGCTGCAAAAAAACAAAAGCCTTCATGCTTTGGGTACCATTCCCTCCCACCCTGCTTGTGCAAAGTCACAATCCCCAGTTCACACCCGGAAGGGAAGAAAAGATGCAGGAAGGGATTAGCGTTGTTGGGCCACAAAACAGGGCTGGGATGGAAAGGAGGGGGCTTCAGCTACTTGGATGAAGGAAAAGAAGGCATGCTTATCACATTTGCAGATGACACCAAACCAGGAGGAATAACTAATACCCCAAAAGACAAGATTAAAATTCAAAATGACCTCAATAGATTAGAATGCTGGACCAAAGCTAACAAAATTTCAACATGGAAATATGTAAGGTACTACGCTTAAGCAGAAAAAAATAAAATGGACAGATATAGGATGGGGGATCCCTGGCTTTACAAGACTACATGTGAAAGGGATCTAGGAGTCCTAGTAGACCACAAGTTGAACATGAATTAACAGAAAACATGGCAGGGGTAGCTGCGTTGGCCATTTAACAAATCCAAACAAAAATCCAGCAGTGATACCTTTATTGGCCAACCGAAATGCACAATATACTTGTTGCAAGCTCTCAAAGCACCATGGGCTTCTTCAGCAGACAAAATGTTAAAAGAGTATTATGCTGCAGCTAAAAAAGCCAATGCAATTCTAGGCTACATCAATAGAAGTATAGTGTCTAGATCAAGGGAGGTATTAGTCCTATTCTGTTCTGCTTCGGTCAGGCCTCACCTGGAATAATACTGTATCCAGTTATGGGCACCACAATTCAAAAGGGATGTTGACAGGTTGAAGCGTGTCCAAAGAAAGGTGACCAAAATGGTGAAGAGTCCAGAAACCACCAAGCCCTATGAGGAGCAACTTAGGGAGCTACTGGGGATGTTTAGCCTGTAGAAGAGAGGTTAAGAAGTGATATGATACTAGCCCTGTTTATTTGAAAGGGTGTCACATTGAGGATGGAGCAAGCTTGTTTTCTGCTGCTCCAGAGAATAGGACACAAAGGAGTAATGGATGCACACTAAAAGAGATTCCACCTCAACATTAGGAGGAACGTCCTGGCGGTCAGAGCTGTTCAACAGAGGAACACACTCCTTCCTTGGAGTGTAGTGGAGTCTCCTTCTATGGAGGTCTTTAAACAGAGTCTGGATGGCCATTGGTCACATGGAGGGCTTTGACGGTATCTTCCTGCATCATGGCCAAAGGAGGTTGGATGGATAGCCTTTGAGGTCTCTTCCACCTGTATGATTCTGTGATTCAAAACCATGTCCAGAAGTTCCCAGAGATGCTCAGTCGGGAGAGGGCAGCAGAATCCTAAATGCAACCCCACCCCAGAAGTTTGGCTGCTTATTTCTCTGCATGGAATCAAGACTAGATTTGTATACTATGCAAATAATAATAAAATAGTTGGTGCTCCCTATCTATGGACTCTTTACCCACAGATTCAAGCATCCACAGTTTGAGAATATTCCAAAAATATATAAATTCCAAAAAGCAAACCTTGATTTTGCCATTTTATATAATAGAACACGCTTTTACCTGAACATCCACTGATTTTGGTATCCTCGAGGAGTTCCCTGGAACCAAACTCCAGCGGATACCAATATATTTTGCAATTTATATTTTTAAAAAAATATTTTCAAGCTGTAGATGCTTGAATCCATGGATAAAGAATCTGTGGAGGGCCAACTGTACTCTCAGACCTAGTGTCATCATACCAAAAATGATAATAGAAAGAAAATAATTATCTTTCTTTTTAATAAAAAATAAAATTTTAAAAGTCATAACAATACTGTGACCATGGCACATATAAAATGAATTAGTTCCCAAAAGGTTTAATTAAAAGCCACATTTGGACTTGGTGCCAGAGCAATACCAATGTTGGTGTCAATTTGGTCTCGGAGGGAAGGTCTTCTATGATAGAGATGCCACAAAGGAGAAGGTATTGGGGAACATTTCTGCTTTGACATTGTAGGTTGAATCCTGAAACCATATGAGTAATTCAGTGACTTATCTAAAAGTTCAAACCAAGATCCCCAAGTTCCTTTTAGTTGGGATCAGACTAGATGCTCTCAAGGTGGGGTTTTCTATGATGGAGAAATGTTTCCAAAGGCGCAAAGTCAAGGAGCATGAGCAAACTAGAGCTGACCCATATGGATGGTGGGGGTGAAAACAGTAAGAGTACTGTGGCCAAACCACAGCAGGGCATCACAGAGTTATTTTTGGCTCAGCCGCTTGTGCTTTTCCCTCCTCCTTCATTTCTTTCTCTCTGTTCTCTCTCTGTTGCTGACCAGATCTCTTTCCAGGAAGGAATGCCTGCCAGATGTTCTGTTCAAATGTCCTCCCTCCTCCTTTCCAGAGCCAGAATACAGTCAGGATGGAGGATGGATGAAAGCTAAAGCACCAGACCAAAAGATATGTGCCTTTTTTCAAGGGCAAATGCCGCTGAAGCTGCTTTGCAAATGGAACTGATCCTGGAATAATAATAATAATAATAATAATGATAACAACAACAACAACAACAACAGTTTGTTTTTACCCCACTTTTCCAATGTGATCAAAGCGGCATACAGAATATCAATAAAATACGTTACAATCCATAAAACCAATGACACAGAATTAAAAAGAACAATACTCAGCCAGCTGAGTGGGGGAACCCAAAAACATTACAAGAGTCGTGCCAGGTGGAGGCAGAAAATCATGGGGGGAAAGCTTGGGAAAAGAAGAAGGTCTTAAGATTCTTCTTAAAAAGATCCAAAGAAGTGGTGGAGCGGAGCTCATCAGGGAGATTGTTCCATATTCTTGGGGCCAAGATGGAGAAGGCCTGTTGTGAGGTCCTCACATAATGTGCATTTGGGACCTCCAGCAAATTTTTCCCTGCTGACCTTAGTGTGCGGGGCAGATTATATGGGGAGCCTTGCTTTTGGGGATTCTGGAAGTTATTATTATTATTATTATACTTTATTTATATAGCGCTGTAGATTTACACAGCGCTTGTACATACAAACAATAATTTGCACAAAAAGTTGTGCAAAAGTGCCCCAAAAAAGGTGCAAAAGTAACTTTTCAAAGCCCAGTCGCAAACACCTCTCAGCATTGGCACCCAGTGTATTGGGAACCCTTGTCCTTCCTGGAATCATTGCTTTTGTGGATTCTGGAAGTTGTCCATCTCTATATATTATCATTTGGATTTCATTGTCTACTTTAAGCGCTGTAACTCCATCCTATGGAATACTGGGATATGTAGTTTTACAAGGTCTTGAGCTTTCTTTACCAAAGAGGGCTGATGCCTCACCAAACTACAAAGTCCATGATTCTGTGGGCTGGAGCCATGGCAGGTAAAGTGGTGTCAAATGGCATTATTTGTCCAGTGTATATGCACCCTTGGGCTTCTTGCCCTGCTTTTATCCCTCAAAGAGGATAATCATTAAAAGAAAAGGAAAACTCACAACTAAGACCTTTAAAAATATTTTGGATAAGAAAATGAGATAAATCAGATTCCAATAACCATTGGATCCTACAATTCCTCTCTTGCTGTGTTCTCCAAAGAAGCTTTCAAGAAAGGAAGGTGCTTTTGAGACAAGGCGGTTTGGCATTCCAGCAGCCTGAAAAGGTTATTTGTTATTTATAGCTGGGCCTGTCTCTCCATGAACCTGGATCCTGTTGATGTTCTCCAGGCCCTAAGACGAAGTCTCTGGCTTTTGCTGATGCTGGAAACTGATTCAGTTGCCTGCTGAAAAATCTCTCCTCCTTTGTAGCTTGATGTGATGCTGGAAGAGCATTCTGCAGATACCTTGGGCTGCTAAAAAGGCAAATAAATGGGATAGACTCCATCAAGAAAGCCATGGCTACCCTGAGTCTTCTAGGTGGTGGTTGCAAGTCTCTCATTCATAGGGTCGCTATAAGTGGAGGTTGACCTGAAGGCAGTTAACAAAGTCAACAGATAATAGCAGCAAACAGTGGTGTAGCTATGGAGGGGGAGCTGGAGCAAAATGAGCACATTGCCCCTCCAGAAACCATCATCTTCAGCATCATTTGGGGTATTTATGTTGTTGTATGCCTTCAAGTCATTGTTTACTTATGGCAACCCTAAGGCCAACCTATTGGGGGTTTTGGGGGGAGAGGGGGGCAAGGTTTGTTCAGAGAGGGTTTGCCTTTGCCTTCCTTTGAGGCTGAGAGAGTCTCTTGCCCAAGGTCACCCAGTGGGTTTCATGGCTGATCTGGGAATCGAATCTTGGTCTCCAGAGTCATAGTTCAATACCTCAAAAGCACCCTGGCTCTCCTGTCACAACTATTACCATGATGTTTAGAGATATACGGGAATTACAATTTATGAGTCACATTATATTGCAATCCGCCTTGAACTCCATTGTGGGGGAAAGAGTGGATATAAATCCTTGAAATAAAATGAATCAATCAATCAATAAGAACAGAAAACATGACTGCGGAGTCCGTAGTGTAGTTATGGGAGGAAGTCAATGGAAGGGTGGCACCATGAGTTACTACTGCACCCGGTGACACCAATCCTAGAGATGTCACTGCTTCTTCTTTGCCGAATGTCCTTCTTTTCAAAACCAAACGTTTTGTTTTCTTCCATGGCTCCCAGACTGAAGGAGGCCAGTGTGGCGTGTGACGTGAGCAGCATTGGCTCCACTCCTTCCTGCAGCCGTCCTGTGCCAGAGATGGCCAAACTCACTGAAGTTCACCCTGGGAACTATATCTTCTATGGTAAGCTCAGAAGAGTAAAGGAAGCCAAGACTTTAAGGGTTTTGGCTCCATCCTATGGGAACCTGGGATTTGGAGTTTTACAAGGTCTTTAGCCTTCTCTACCGAAGAGCGCTGGTGCCTCACAATACTGCAAATCCCAGGATTCCATAGGATGGAACCATGGCAATTAAAATGGGATCAAACTGCATTATTTCTACAATGTAGATACACCCAAAGAACTTTTTAGACAGTTGTTGCAATGCGGGATGCAGTACTGTTTGCCTCATTGGCTATGTTTTAAATGCTTTTGCACTATTTTAAATAACTTCTGCATTTAACTGGATAGTTTATTTAATTGGTTTTTCAAAAACTTTTCTTTTAATACAGTCATAAGGGATATCTAAAGCTGAAGTCCCATGTTGGGAAACGGCAAGATATAAACTGGACACAGTATGCCTCAGTTAACAAACCTTCTGATAAAGAAACTCCTTTGTGTAAAGTCTTTTTATATCAGTCCAGCCATTCCCCTTTCTTCTTCATCCTCTGTCTTTGCTGTAAGTTTCTAAGCAGCATCGACATTGGGAAGACGGCAAAGGAGGCCTGGAGAAAAACAGATATTTAATATCAGGTGGAAGGAGTGTGTCTCTAGTAAACAGTTCAGTGAAATTTAAGCTGGAAAAAGAGTGGGATTTTATCCTAGCAGATCCTACTTTAGGTTGTGTGCCTGCCTACAACAGGCAAGACAAAATGGCAGTGGCTTCCAAAATGCCTTATTGAACCTGCATGCACAGAAAAAGAAAAGGGGAGATGCTTCACCAGATATCATAGCATGTTTAAGTGTAGATCTGTAAGTGTGGTCACACTGGGTCCCATAGCACTACAACTTCCAAAATCTGCTCCCAACAACACCTAAAAGGCACCTGACTACAGAGGTAAACTTGGTATGGGAATGCAAGTATGAATTCTGTTTGCAAGGCTCAATTTCTGAACCATAGCCTCAACAGGAACAGTCTCTGCTGAGGAATCTGTAGCCACGGATTCTTTATCCAGGGATTCAAGCATCACAGCTTGAAAATATTTTTCAAAAGTGATAAATTCCAAAAAAGCAAACTTTGATTTGTAATTTATATAAGGGACACCATTTTGTTATTCCACTGTGTTTCATGGGACTTAAGCATCCACAGAGGTTGGTATCCACAGGGGGTCCTAGAACCAAACCTCTCAGCAGATACCAAGGGTCCACTGTACACATGGGAAAGATTACAATTGGCAAGCGAAATCTGTCTGGGTTTTGCTAACATCTTCCACCAGGATGAGCAGTGCGTTCGCTCAGTTGCTCTCGTCTCAGCCTTCTTTCCTGCATAATTTATGTAGATCTGATGCTCCCTGGCCTGCCTAACGCTTTCCATGTGTTTCTCCCCCACAGAGATCATTCCAAAGCAGATTCAAAGAAAAGGAGGAACAGAAAGGATGTGTCTAGAGAAGCTTCCCTGATAGTGCAAGAAATCCATAGTCGTTTCAGGCAGCCATTTTCACCAAAATGCTGATAAAGCACCGTGTTGCATCTTTGAGGCAAACCAAAACTTGACTGAAGTGTAATAAATTCATTTTGGGAGGTGAAAACTCCCACAATCCCCCAGCACAGGAGAACAGTATAGTGTTCCCTCCACATTCACTGGAGTTGAGGGCACAGGACCTCAGGGGGAAATAACACAAATTAAAAAATACGTTGTTGTTTTTTTAATTGAGAGAACACCTCTCTAGGAATGTCTAGGTCTTCCGGCACAATTCGCTGGAAGCTGACCATGGAGGTGTTCATTCTAGGAATCTGTGGGAATCTGGGAGAAATTGCCTATAATAATAATAATAATAATAATAATAATAATAATAATAATAATAATAATTTTTATTTATATACCGCTTTTCCAAAAGATCAAAGCAGTTTACACAGAATTAAAACCAGTTACAAACACATCATAAAAATAGATAAAACCAGTAACACAATATACAGTATACAAATCTAAAACAGTCATTCAATAGGGTGAGGCAGAGAGTCGATGGGATGAAAATACAGGGCTCCCCCGGGTTACGAATTTAATTCGTTCCGCGGCGCCATTCGTAACCCGAAAAGCATTCGCAAGCCGAAGCCCCATAGGCGCTAATAGCGAAAGCCGCGATTTGGTGCGAAAAAGCGCCGAAAAGCACCAAAAAATTTTTCGTAACCCGAAATAACCTTCGTAACCCGGAACAATTATTTTTAATGGATTTTTTTCGTAACCCGGAAATTTCGTAACGCGGCGCATTCGTATCCCGGGGTACCAGTGTACACAACTTCATTTTCCAGAGGGGAAGGCTTGACAGAAGAGGAAGGTTTTAAGCCTCTTTTTAAATGTTTCCAAGGGGGTGATAAGGTGGAGCTCCTCAGAAAGACTGTTCCAGATTTGTGGGGCCGCTACTGAGAAGGCCCTCTGGGATGTAGTAACATATTTAGCAGGTGGGATTTCCAGCAAGTTCTTCCCAGACGTCCTGAGTGTGTGGGGCAGATTATATGGGGAGATGCAGTCCCTCAAGTAACTCGGGCCCAAGCCATATAGGGCTTTATAGGTAATAACCAACACCTTGTATTGCACTCGGAAGCGAATAGGCAGCCAGTGCAGATCTTTCAGAATAGGTGTTATATGGTCAAACCTGGAAACACCAGTGACCAATCTGGCTGCCATATTCTGTACTAGCTGAAGCTTCCAGGCTTGGTACAAGGGTTGCCCCATGTAGAGCGCATTACAGAAATCTAAGCGAGAGGTTAGAGTCGAGCTGGAGGATCTAGAGATTTCTAGAAAGAATATATTGATCAACACTGAATAATCAGATCCGCACCAGTCAAAGCTGCAAATGTGGAGGGCTGATTATAGTCCAAAAATGGAACTTCCCCCAAGCCCCGAACTGATGGTTTACATCCAAAAAAGTGAGTTTTCCAAACTCTGGAGTGGCCCATACAGAGGTGTGCAATGTGTAGCTCTAAATGTTGATGGACGCCAGTTCCCATCTCAGCATTGGCTAGATCTGATTGGGAATTCCACTCCAAAAGCATCCAGATGGTTGTACCCCCAAACCCACACTCCTGCTCTGCAGAGAGGTTCAGAGACATCGTCCCATTGGCCGAGCTGACTGGGGGATTTGGGCTGTTATGGTCTGGGAAAAAAGGAACTTTTCCATGCTCTGTGGTCCCTACTGCTCAAGAGATGACATGCTAGTGACCTTTGCCCTTGACTAAAGACATAAGGTGTATTCTCAGTTCTTAGAATCATAGAATTGTAGAGTTGGAAGAGACCGCAAGGGCCATCCAGACCAACCCCATTCTGCCATGCAGGAACTCTCAACCAAAGCATCCTTGACAGATGGCCATCCAGCTTCTGTTTAAAGGAAGGAGACTCCACCACTCTCCATTGAGGGAGTGTGTTCCACTGTCGAACAGTCCTTGCTGTCAGGAAGTTCCTCCTAATGTTGAGGTAGAATCTCAGTTCCTGGAGCTTGTATCCATTGTTCCAGGTCCTGTTCTCTGGAGCAGCAGAAATCAAGCTCGCTCACTCCTCAGTGTGACATCCCTTAACCATCTTTTCTCCAGGATAAACATCCCCAGCTCCTTAAGCCTTTGCTCATAAGGTATGGTTTCCAAACCCTTCACCATTTTGGTCACCCTTGTCTTGTTTCTTCCGGCCGCCCAGTGACAGCTGAGGTCTCAGCTGCCGTCAATGTATCTGGCATGAGAACCACCAAACACCAAAGCCATTATCTCTCTCCCTTCCAGATGTCCAGCAGATGATGATTGGGTCTTGCCAACTAGAGGACATTGCCGTCCGAGTCTTGACCAGAGTGATTGGCCACTACCCACATCGCAACCAGATGCTGGTGGACTGTGGCTGGACCGGCTTGAGTCTCCACAGCCTGGGCCAGTTGCCAACAGGCTATGCTCTTGTGGAAGGCCATGCTGACCTCAGGTGAGTAAAGCACCTCAAGATCTCACTGGGACAATGTTACAGGTTTGGGGAGTGCTTCAGATCGTGGCTGTGATCCAGCATGACTCAGTCTCACATAGTAGTTGGGCATTACACTGAGCCATTTACCACGATCCCCAGATCTTCTGTAGATCCCTTGAAGCCCCTGTCCCCACAGCCATATGTGCCTGGAGGAGGCTGGGGAGAATGAGAGATATGTCTGGCGATGTCCCTGTGGCCAGTTATGAAACAATTATATCATTACCTGCGCTCCTATGGAGTTTCGCCATCTGGGGTAATCATTTTGCATCTGGCTATGGGGGGTTGAGAAGGGGGATTATTTTCAATATAATTGTTTTGTTTGTTTATTGCTATGTAATTTGCTTTGTTAATTTTATTGCTGCTGTGAATTGATATGTATTTTTTGCTATTTACTGCTATTGTGAATTGCTTTGTTATTTTATTATTATTGTTTATCTGCTTTGTACTTTATTGTTGTAACCCGCCCTGATTCCTGGTGAGTGGGCGGGCTCTAAATAAATCATTATTATATTATATTATTTTGCATCTGGCTGCAGGGACACAGCCAGATATTTCCCTGATCCCCCACCACTGTCCTTTAGGCAAAGGTTATAGAATCTTAGAGCTGGACAGTCTGGATATTTGACGGACTGAGATGTAATCATTTTGCATCTGACTACAGGGACACAGCTAGATATTTCTCTGATCCCCCACCACTGTCCTACAGGCAAAGGTATAAAATCTTAGGGGTTTATTACACTGGGGCTAATTTCGGCATTAAAGAGAGATTAAAGCACGTTTAAAGCATCCTGCAAATATAGCAAAAATGGCAAGTAATTGTGTGAATGATTATCACAAGCGATTGCGCAAATAAAGTGATATCAGAAATGCGTTGTCGCTGAAACCTCAAAAGTAAAAAGATGTGTGTTAATGCTTCTTTGTGACTACTTTAATGGCGGTTTTGTGTAATAAATAAATAATAATAATAAAATTTTTATTTATATCCCGCTCCTTCCCAAGATCAGGGCGGCTTACAACAACAGATAAAAACAATTCAATACAATACAATAAAATCAAAAATTACATATACATTACAAAAATTAAACAGACTAAAAGCCCCATTAGCCCATCCTCTTTGCCACAGGAGAGGAGGGAGGCCCACAGGATTTTAAGCGGGGAATGCCTGCTGGAATAGAAAGGTCTTTAGATCCTTTCTGAATTGGGCCAGGGAGGTAACCGAGCGGAGCTCAGTGGGCAGCGTGTTCCAAAGGGCCGGGGCGGCGATGGAGAATGTCCTCCTCGTGGTGGAGGTGAGCCTGGCCCCAGGCACCTTCAGTAATTGCTGCCCAGATGTTCTGAGGGTGCGGGATGGAATATACGGGGAGAGGCGGTCCTTCAGGTATCCTGGGCCCAAGCCATTTAGGGCTTTATAGGTAATCACCAACGCCTTATATTGGGCCCGGAAGCGAATAGGCAGCCAATGAAGATCTTTCAATACCGGTGTTATATGGCTGGCCCTGGAGATGCCAGTGACCAGCCTGGCTGCCATATTCTGCACCATTTGTAGCTTCCGGGTTTGGTATAAGGGTTGCCCCATGTAGAGTACATTGCAGAAGTCCAATCTCGAAGTTACCAGAGCATGTACTACTATTTCAAGGTCCCTCTGGGCCAGGTATGGGCGCAGCTGGCAAATAAGCCGAAGCTGATAACTGGTGCTCTTGACCGTCGCATTCACCTGAGCAGTCAGATGAAGCGACGAGTCAAGAAGCACCCCCAGACTGCGCACGGAGTCCTTCACAGGGAGCGTGACCCTGTTCAGGACAGGTGGAACCACCGCCATTCCTGGACCAGGGGAACCTATCACAAGTACCTCCGTTTTCTCTGGATTCAGCTTGAGTCGGTTTTCCCTCATCCAGCCCATTACTGACTCTAGACAGGCCACGAGAGGAGAGACGCCATCCTCAGTCACTGCATCAGTCGGAGACATAGAGAAAATGATTTGGGTGTCATCAGCGTACTGATAACCCTGCGCCCCATGTCTCCGGATGATCTCTCCCAGCGGTTTCATGTAAATGTTAAATAGCATGGGAGACAGAATGGCTCCCTGAGGGACCCCAGTTGTAAGGGCCCGCTCATCGGAGCACACGTCTCCCAGCTGCACCATCTGGGACCTCCCGGAGAGGTAGGACCGGAACCACTGGAGCGCAGTGCCCCCGATTCCCACCTCTGCCAGGCGCCCCAGAAGGATACCATGATCGATGGTATCGAAAGCCGCTGAGATGTCCAAGAGCACCAGCAGGGACACGCTTCCCCTGTCGATGCCCAGACGGAGATCATCGACCAAGGCGACCATGGCTGTCTCAACCCCATAACCCGCCCGGAAGCCAGTTTGAAATGGGTCTAGATAATCCGTTTCATCCAAGACCGCCTGAAGCTGGATTGCAACCGCCCTCTCGATCACCTTACCCAAAAATGGCAGCAGCGAGACTGGCCGATAATTGTTGTGTACCAGGGGGTCGAGGGAGGGCTTTTTTAATAAAGGTTTTACTGTGGCCAATTTTAATTCCGATGGAAATTGCCCATCCCTCAAAGATGTATTTATAATCCGGCGTAACAATAAAGTTGCCGCCGGTCCCCCCTGGGCCGCTAGCCATGAGGGACAGGGATCGAGAGAGCAGGTTGTCTTCCGAACACTTCCGAGGATCTTGTCCACATCATCGGTACTTACCGATGTGACATTGTGTGGAATCGTTTTGCCTAATTACGTGATTTTTCCGGGATATTTCATTGTCTAAACTGATTTCCTTTGCATGATAAACTCTTTAGATTTGGAAGATCTTGAGGTTTCAGTGGCTGAGGTAATCATTTTACATCTGGCTACAAGGACACAGCCACACATTTCTCTGACTTCCCCTACAGGCAAAGGCTATAGAATCTTAGCGCTGGAAGGGTCCAGCCCCCTGCCATGCAGGAATACATAGGATGGTCCAGGGGACCAGTTTTGGGAAGGGACTTCTGGAGTCTGGGGACAACCACAGAGAAGACCCTGTCTCTTTTGTGTTTCCCCCAGATGTACCCGTGAGAGTGATGGGATGGGGAGAAGGTTTCAGAGCATGGGAGAATATGATCTTTCAGATAACCTGGACCTGAGCCACAGACCTTGCTCCAGACCTCTTGTCTTGCTCCTCGCCTTCTCTGAACCCACCCCAAAAAAGAGGTGCCCAGAATGAATGCAGAAATTGCCAATGTGTGGCTGGCATGAGCAGTGTTGTTTCAGAATTCTGTGCAAGACTGGCAAGGCAATTCTGGAAGAGCCCCCAGCCAGATTTCCTAACTGATAGTTCCCCTTCTGGTCTCCTCCTTTGCAGGTTAGTGAGCATGACCCAGGAGCATGGGCGGATTGAATCCACCACTGGGAAACTGGATTTTGCCAAATTTCCCCGGGGCAGCCTCCTTCGCCTTATTCCTTATCATGTAAGTATAGCTCCTATCATTCGTGAGTACGCGTGCGCACTTCCATGCTTCTAAGATTACTTGAAAGGAGGGGGTTTCCCACAGAGGTTGGAGATGTTGTGGTGGGGTTTTGTTTTTGGGGGGGGCGTTTACAACAGCCAAAATCCTCTAGCCATGAGGGCTTTCTGGAAAGGGGAAGGTCTTCCATAGTCTTTGGGGATGTTGCTTTTTTGACTATAGTTCTCAGTATGCCTTAGCCACCAAGGCTTCCTGGAGAAGGGAATGTCTCCAAAAGAGTTGGGAATGTTCTGGGTTTTTTTGGGGGGGGGGACTATAGCTCCCAGAACCTTCCAGCCAGCAGATTCTGGGAGTTATAGTCCCAAAAAGGCAACATTCCCAAGCTTGGGTCTCTGAGCATGCACAGACTGCTGCATCCTCAGTGTCTCTGACTGTCCTCCATCACTTGATTGTTTCCTTCATCTGACTCGCTTTCCTTCCCACTCTCTTGTGTCTCTGACAGGCCTGCGCAACGGCTGCAATGCACCCCATTTACTATGTCCACAGCCAGGGCCACGTGGTTGAGACATGGAAGCCCGTTCGGGGCTGGTAGGAGGAGGGCAAGGAAAATCCACAAGAGGACAGCATGGCCAGGCTTTCTGAAGAATGAGGGACAATCGCATCTCAACGCTCTCAAAGTCTGAGCAGCAATTTCAACACCAGCCCTCTGAAGAAATTATTCCTTTTGTTAAGTTGTGTTGACCCTCACACTTCTCTCGTGTCTCTTCTGAATGGCTACACAAAATGGGTGTCCGGCAGCGTGTGTATTCAGTTGTCTGGAAACAAATTCTAATCCTAGTTGGTTACAGGCCTCCTTGGACGTGTTGTTATCCTTGATTCTCATCCTTTCCTCGGAGGTTAGCATCGCATTTCTGAAAAGAGAGAAACTTGCTTTAGGACAAGGATGAGAATCAC
>NC_056527.1:3370882-3432911 GCF_019175285.1 Sceloporus undulatus | reverse complement strand
TGGCTTCCCTAGATGTGGTCGGATTGCAGCTCCCAGCACTCCTCACCTCACACCTCACCACTAGGAATTGGAATTTTACTCTAAAGCAGGTGTGGAAACCATGGGAGCCTTCAGTTGTGTTTGGACTGCAGCTTCTAGAAACCCTAGCCAGCATAATCAGTGGAGAGGGATGCTGGGAGCTGTAGTCTCTGGAAGACCTTATGTTTCCCAAGTGAAATACATTGTTGCCTTGGAGTGTGGTGGTTTTTAAACAGCAGCTGGATGGCCATCTGTCCCAGGGAGAGCTTCGATTGGGTCTTCCTGCATGGCAGAAGAGGGTCAGACTGGGTGGCCCTTGGGCTCTCTTCTATGAAAACAATGTAAACAATAAACATTTTTAAACACTAAAGCATATCAACCACATTCAGAAGTTAAAGGCAGACAGATGAAAAGCAGTCAAAATGATTTAAACCTAAGCACATGTATGGATTTGAGTAAGGCTAGTCTGGTCCCATAGGTTATCGTGAAGTCCAGTTTTTCACTTGGCACCAGAAGGGTGTCAAAGTTGGTGCTGATCCAGCTTCTAAGGGGTGCCACAGGTCGGTAAGGATGCTATTCTGTGGTTAGGTTCATACAGGTTGAGTGTCTCTTATCCAAAATGCTTGGGACCAGAAATGTTTGGGATTTTGGATCAAACAGACATAAGAATCATCTTTAATAATAATAATAATAATAATAATAATAATAATAATAATAATAATAATAATATGGTTTATTTATAATCCGCTTTTCCAAAATTTGATCAAAGCTCTTATACATATTGAGTCTCCCTTATCTGAAATGCTTGGCACCAGAAGTATTTTGGATCTCCCCCCCCCCCAATTTTGGAATATTTGCATATACCAAATGAGATACTTTGGAGATGGCACTCAAGTCTAAACACAACATTGATTTTTCTTTCATATAACCTTATACACATAGTCTGAGTGTAATTTTATATACAATGCTTTTAATAATTTTGTCCATGAAGCAAAGTCTATGTACACTGAACCATCAGAAAACAGAGGCATCATTATCTCAGCCACTCATGGGGACCATTTTGGATTTTGGAGTATTTTGGTATTCTGGATAAGGGAGATAAAATCTGTACTTTAATTACGGTTGTTAACTTTTTGAGGAGGTGATTTTTAGTTATGTCTGGGCTATGACTCTGGAGATCAGGGTTCGATTCCCCACTCAAGCATGGAAACCCACTGTATGACCCTGGGCAAGTCACATTCTCTCAGCCCCATCAAACTCTGTGATAGGTTTGTTTCCTGTGTGTATATTGTGTGCCTTCAGGTCATTTCCAACTTATGGTGACCCTAAGAAGAACCTGTCCGAGGGTTTTCTTGGCATGTTTCTTCAGAGGGGGTTTGCCATTGCCATCCTCTGAGGCTGAGAGAGTGTGACTTGCCCAAGGTTCCCCCAGTGAGTTTTAATGGCTGAGCGAGGATTCAAACCCTGATCTCCAGAGTTCAATGCTCAAACCACTACACCACATGGGCCTTAGGTCACCATAAGTCAGAAACAACTTGAAGACACACAAGAACTATAATTTAACTCCATCCTCACCAAGAGCATCATCATCATTATCTTGGATGCCTTCCTCAACCAAGCAAAGAGTGGAAATGCTTCCTTCCTGGTTATGCTTTACAGTATTAGCTTTGTCCAATGCTTCACAGCAATGCAGTGAAAATAAAAACATTCCCTCTTTATACATTTGGCCCGCCACATTTTTGGAGTATTTTGCAGATTTGATTATTCACAGATTTGACTAATACATTCTCTCTAGGAATCTTTAGGTCCTCCAGCATGACTCTGTGGTCAGTGCAATTCCACGGCCATCTTCTGGTAGATCTTCACCACAGAATTGCCCTCCAGGACCTAGAGATTACTAGAAAGGTGTTCTCTCAGGTTAAAAAAATTCTATTCTTATATTTGCGGTTTCTCCACTTTCACGAATGTGGAGGGTCCACTCTGGTATGTTTGTGCATATATTCAGAAATCCATGAGAATCTAAACCAGTAGTCCTCAACCTTCCTAATGCCACAACCCTTTGATACAGTTCCTCATGTTGTGGTGACCCCCAACCATAAAATTATTTTCATCTCGGTTTCTAATGGTCTTAGGCAACCCCTGGAAAGAGTCCTTCGACCCTCAAAGGGGTCACTACCCACAGGTTGAGAAGCACTGATCTAAACCTATGGTCATCTTTCAAGAGTGCTTTACTCGTGTCTTCTTGCACAATGGGGGCTTGGGTCGAATGACCCTTGTGGTCCCTTTGAGCTCTGAGATTCTGTGAAAAAGCCCAGCTAGGCCACGGTCGTCTTCACGTCCCTTTGGCTTTGTGGACTTGAGAACGAATCTTGCTCCTTTCCACCCTCCTTAAGAGAGAGAGGGGGGGGGAGAGATTAGGAGCTGAGTCAGGGCCCCCAAAACAGCCATAATCCAAAAATCCCTTGAAGACTTGAAAGGACTCCAGGGAGTGGATCATAAAATTCTATTGCCCCCTGCTTCCCTGCAGGGTGCCGAGTTCTGATTATGCAGCTCTGATCTTTCCCTCCATGAGCCCTTTGAAGTCTCCCACCTCCTGTCCATTGTTCCTGGGCTTTGCAGGGTGGCAAAGGCCAGCCATTTGTTAATGCCCCAAACCATCCTCCTAAGGGCCCAGGCTGGGTGCAGACAGCTGGCAGACCTAGGATGGGGCAATGGTTTTGGTTAAAAACAACCACCTTGAAACATAAGCCACCTTGGGCAAAAAGGAAACAATCTTCTTAGGCCAGATCTAGCCAAAAATGTGCAAACTTTCCAGCTTTGCACAGGTCTCCTTAACATGGAAAAGTGTTTAATCCTCTCCGTTAGCATCCTTGTTGTTGTTGTTGTTGTGTGTCTTCAAATCATTTCTGACTTATGGAGACCCTACGGCAATGGTAACCAAAACTCTGGTTCTCCAGGTGCTTTGGACTTCAACTCCCAGAAGCCTCCAGCCAGTTTGGTGAACAGTCTGGAAATCTGGGAGTTCAAGTCCCAAAATTTGGAGGACCAACATTTGTTCGGAGGAGTTTTGCCAAAGTTAGTCTGTAATATTTCATGTCAAAATAATAAATATTTTAAAATAAAAAAGCTGGGAAAGCAGATGGAGGTCAATCTTTCATACCCGCTAACAGCATTGCAAGTAGAGACTGTTCCTCTCACGCACATCTTTTCAGACGGCAAAGTACAACAACATCCAACATCCACCAAACAGTCAGCCAATACAGGTATCACGGTTTTGTGGATGTGGGGTGTGATTGTACTTTGCTGTATGCAGTGCAGCTGCCCCGGGTATGTTTTCTCCCTTACGGTCTGGGCAATTTCTTCTTTTTAAAATATTATTATTATTATTATTATTATTATTATTATTATTCTAAATAAAACATAAAACAGAAACACAAAACACTACCAAACAGTCAAATAAACCTATACATTACAGTCAATGTACTTCCTCTTCTCTCTGTCGGTTCTTATACCTAAATATACTGGCTATTTTATACATCGTTACGGACATTATCTGTGATGTGTATTTTATATACATAATTCTGCATTAATGTATCTATAATTGATTTTCTATCTACATCTCTGTATGTTCGGCGATCGTGTCTCACTGCCGGTTACTGTATATACAACCTAATTTTGGACTTTGTGCTTAAGCTTCCTTAAAAAAGCAAGACAACCTCCTTTTCATTAAATTCCCAATTTATATTCCCCTTGAAACCTTTATATCTATTAACTTGGCATGATTTACGCCATATATTATCACTGTAGTAATAATAAAATGTTTCATTATCCTTAGGTTGAGTTCAGATAGTAGGCTGTTATTTTCGACCAATCTCAAATTTTTCGACCGATCGATTTCTGAGTAATTGTGTCAATTTATCGTTTTCCATGTAATCTCGGAGCTTCAGGAGCCATTCCAAAATTTCAGGTATAATTCTCTTCTTTCCAATGTTGAGCATAGATGGTTCTTGCATATATTTGCCACAATCCCATTTAAACCATCCCATGCAATAATAATATATAAACCATAGAGAAAAGGATCATACAGCAACATCCCGATCAAGGAGAGGATGCCTTATGTTATGCTTGCTTTGAAATAATCTGATTTTTGCTGATAATTTTGATGCAAATACATAAGATTTTTCATTTTTAATGCAAATGTATGTATTATTGTCTAATTGAGAGGATAGTCTAATACAGGAATACGGGTGAAAATAATAAATATTGTCAGGGATGTCCCTTATTTTCAGCTTTGGACTTTTGGAAGCTGCATGCGGATGCATCTGTCACTGCTTTAAGTGCCAGGGCTCAATGCTACAGTATTTTGGGATGTGTAGTTTTGTGAGATATTTAATCTTTTCACCTTAGGGTTACCTTAAGTCAGAAATGATATGAAGACACACAGCAACAACAAACATAATAAAATGCAGTATAGAGCCAGTGGGGTGTTGCGGTTTGGACATTGGACACTTTACATCTCAGTTACTATCTCAGCCGTCCATTTGTACAATTTTGGATTTTGGAATTCTGGATAAGGGAGACTCAACCTGTATTTTGTGTGTATTGTTGTTGTTGTTGCTACTGTTAGCATTTATTGATAGAGGGCTGCAGGATTTGCACAGCACTTTGCATTGTAAAAATCAAAATGAAATAAGAATAAAAACCTGCCAAACGGCACACAGTCCTCTAAAACATAAAGATTTCAAAATTAAAACATCTCTAATAAGTATATGAGGGGCAGAGTGGTGTAGTGGTTTGAGTGCTGGACTATGACTCTGGAGACCAGGGTTTGAATCCTGGTTCCGCCGTGAAACCCACTTGGTGACCTTAGGCACGTCACACTCTCTCAGCTTCAAGGGAAGGCCGTGGCAAACCTCCTCTGATCAAATCTTGCCCAATAAAATCCCCATAATAGGGTCAACCTGAAGGCACACAACAACAACAACAACAGCAATATTAACAAATGCTTGCCAAGTCACACCTTGGTGTGAGTCTCTTCTCTTCCTCCCCATTTTTGCTGCCAATGCCATTTCCATTCCCCCCAAGCAGCCTTTCTTTTCCCCATCTCTAAATTCACAGTCAACTTGTAAACATAAATAAATAAAATAAAAAGATTTATAGCCCTTTCCTGGGGCCCTTTGTCTCCAAACTGTGAGAAAAAAGACCCATCAAGACTTTCAAAGAAAGAAAGAAAGCTTTCCTG
Organism: Sceloporus undulatus; assembly: GCF_019175285.1. Lineage (NCBI taxonomy): Eukaryota > Metazoa > Chordata > Lepidosauria > Squamata > Phrynosomatidae > Sceloporus > Sceloporus undulatus. The sequence goes on along the minus strand of NC_056527.1, from coordinate 3,427,651 downwards.
AATTTAAGAGATCAAGGGATGGAAAAAGAAAGACCTGTTAGGTCAGTTTCTCTGCCCTTCGGGTGGGAACCAGCTTATATCTTGTGGCTTCTCCATCTCCCACCTGAGAAAAAGAAAAATACAAGCCATTGTCAGTGGAAAGAGGGGGAAAGAAATGTAGTTCCTCTGGTTTTAATCGCAGAAAGAGGTTTTGAGAGCTTCTGATCAAAGCAAGGCTCTTGGAAATCAATTGCAACCGGACATCTGCAAATAAGAAAGGATGGAGCAAGCTGATTTGCCAGAGCGTGGAGGAAAATTTTTGCCTATAGAGTGTGTGTGTGTGTGTGAGTGTGTGTGTGTATTTAATTGCATTATTTTTTGGACTACAGGTCCCAGAACCTTGCCATCGCCTTCCTCAAGGTTGCTCACGGTTGTCCAGAATTGCATAGGATGGAGCCATAGAGTTAAAGCAGTGCCGCCGTGTGCCTTCAAATCGTTTCTGACTTATGGCAACCCTATTGCAGGGTTTTCTTGGCACGCTTCTTCAGAGGGGGTTTGCCATTGCCATCCTCTGGGGCTGAGAGAGTGTGACTCGCCCAAGGCCATCAAGGTCCGACATCTTCCAAAATCCAGAATTGTCCATACTGGTGTCTGAAGTAGGGACACCTTTGCTTTCTGATGGTTCAGTGTACAAACTTTTTGTTTCTTGCACAAAGTAATGGTATGACACGTGTCCCTCCACATTTGTGGCTTTGACTTTTGCAGATTTCAATCACCGATGTTATTAATATGTTCTCTCTAGGAATATCTAGGTCCTCCAGAGCAACTCTATGGTCAACTTTAACCAAAAGCCGCAGTGAAGGACCTGGAGATTCCTAGAGAGGACACTCCGCCAGGCATTTGTAGCTCCTCCAGCACAATTCGATGGCCAGTGTCTGGCAGGTGTTGACCTCAGAGTTGCACTGGAGGAGATTCCTAGAGAGGTGTTCTCTCAGGTAAAAACATTGTTTTTGTGCTGTGTGGGTTTTCCACATTCATGGGGTCCTGTGCCCCTAACCCCTGCGAATGTGAAGGGATGAGTGTACTATTACTATTATTATATTACACCTACCCCACTTTCCAAGTGATGCTTTCTTCTTATTCTAGTCTTGGCTTACAACATTCTTTTTTTGGTCAAGGCCCATATTGCATGTCCAAGAAGGCTAAAAGTTTCTCCAACTACACACTGAGTCTCCCTTATCCAGACTTTCAAAATCTGACATATTCCAAAATCCAAAACTGTCTATATGAGTGGCTGAAATAGGGACACCTTTACTTTCTGATGGTTCAGTGTACCCAAACTTTGTTTCTTGCACAAAGTAGTAGTAGTAATAGTAGTATACATACCCCTCCTTCCCCCCAAAATTGGGACTCAACGTGGCTCTTTCTTATTATTCTAATCTTGGCTTGTATTATTTGTTGGTCAAGGATTGCCACCGCTAAGTCCCCTATTGTATGTCCAAGGAGGCTGAAATGCTCTGCAACTACAGGCTGAGCCTCCAAAATCCCAAATCCTAAAACCAGAAATATTCCCCAATCCAAAGTGGTCCACATGGGTGGCTAAGAGAGGGCTACATTTGCTTTATGATGGTTCGGAATAAACATTTATTATTATTATTATTATTATTATTATTATTATTATTATTATTATTATTCATACCCCACTTCCCCCCCCTCAAAATGCATCTTGCATTCTTTTTTGTCCAAGGCTTGCCACCTACAAGGCTCCTCTTTCATGTCCAACAAGGAGACTGAGATGTCCTGTGGCTCCTTGGCTGTGGCAAACCTAAAGCAGACCCTGGCCCTGGGATGCCACCCCACTTTGTCCTTGCCAGGCAGGGGTGGCCTCGATGGCCCTGCGGTGTGTCTGTGTGTATTGTGTGTCTGTGTGTGTTTTGGGGGGGATTGTGAGTGCAAGAAGAGAAGGAGAGCATCAGAGCAGTCCCACCCTTGGGAGGAGCAAAGGAGGAGGAGAGAAGGAGTGAATGAAAGAAAGAAAGAAAGGAGGAAAGAAAGAGAGAGTCCCCCGAGGAGGAGAGGCAGCAGTCCAAAAAAAAGGAGGAGGAAGAGGCTGAGGAAAGGCAAGGAAGGCGTTTCCCTGCCTTGCCACCCGCAACAAGAGCCCTGCTGCTGCTGCTGCTGTGCAACCTCCTCCTCCAGGGCTTCAGGCTGGAAAAGGAAAGGAAGAAGCAGCAGAAGACAAAAGAGGCCCTTCCTTGCCTCCGTCCTTGTTGCCCCTGCCTTGGCTGCCTTGCCTTGCCTTGCCTTGCCTTGCCTTGCCCTCCTCTGGTTCCTTTGGGCCAGGAGCTGCCCCTTTGGGGGCTTCTTGGGGGTCCCTCTGGGCAACAGCTGGAGCCTCCTCTTCTCCTTCTTCCTCCTCCACTGCTTTGGATTTCTTGGAGAAAGAGACCGGAGCCCTCCTCCTCCTCCTCCTCCTCTTCTTTCCTATTTGGGAGACAGACGTTAGGAGAAGTCTGGGCAAGTGGGGCGAGTTTATAGTCTCTATCCATCAGTTCTTTCTTTTCCTTCCTTCCTTCCTTCCTTCCTTCCTTCCTTCCTTCCTTCCTTCCTTCCTTCCTTCTATCCTCCTTCCCTTCTTTCCTTAATTTCTTTCCGTCTTTCTCTCTTCTTTCGTTCTTTCTTTTCCTTCCTTCCTTTCTATCCTCCTTCCTTCCTTCCTTCCTTCCTTCCTTCTATCCTCCCTTTCCTTCCTTCTTTCTTACTTTTCCTTTCTTTCTTTCCTTCCTTCCTTCCTTCCTCCTTACTTTCCCCTTCCTCCTTTCTTTCTTTCTATACTCCCTTCTTAACTTCTCTCTTTCCTTCTTTCTAACTTTGTCTTTATTTCTTTCTGTTCTTCTTTCCTCCTTTCTTACTTGTCCCTTCCTTCCTTCCTTCCTTCCTTCCTTCCTTCCTTCCTTCCTTCCACTTTCTTTCCTTTTCCTTATTCTATCCCCGGCGGAGCCAGAAGCCTCTCTTCCTCCACTTCTGCTTGACTTTGCTTTCAAAAAAGCCAGCTTAGCGCGCAAGGGATGCGGATCCGCAGGAACGGTTGCACCGGGATGGAAGCGCGACAGGTCCGGTTCCTCCTGGCTTCGCTCCTGATGCTGCTTCGAGTCCTGGATCCCAAGGTGAGTCTCTTACCATTGTCTTCCTACAGCCATCTTCACACCAGCTAAATATGGCTGCATCCACACCGGAGAAACAACCCAGTTTGGCACCGCTTTAACTTGTTATCTGGCTCTTTGTTATGGAGTTAAAGAGTTAAAGTGGGGCCAAACCGGGTTATTTCTCCAGTGTGGATGCAGCCTATATCTCTATCTCTGAGGCTGAGAAAGTGTGACTTGGCCATACACACAAACATAAGGGTTGAGTATCTGGATTTCCAAAACCCAAAATTGTTTATATGGATGGCTGAGACAGGGATGCTTTTTCTTTCTGATCGTCGAGTGTATACCCAAACTTTGCTTCATCCCAACATTATTTTAAAGTGTATATGTATAAAATTACCTTCCGGCCATTCTGTGCATGAGAAGTACACAAAGCACAAATGAGATTCGTGTTTAGACTTGTACAATAACATGCACAAAACTTTATTTTGGGACCATGCAAAATGCACAATAGAGATGTTGGGATGTGATTCCCTGGATCCGGTGAGACTTGGGTGCCGTCTCCAAGACCAAGGTCAGATAGCCTGGATCTAAGATATATAGGGGGAGACAGCATGGCATAGTGGTTTGAGTGCTTGACTCTAGAAGACCAGGTTTCACATCCCCCCTTGGAGATGGAAACTGCCAGGTGACACTTTCTCAGCCTAAGAGGAATGCTATGTCAAGACTCTTGCATGTTTGGAAACCATGCCCTGGTATGTTTAGCCTGGAGGAGAGAAGGCTAAGAGCATGTGCAAAGTACAGTACTTCACTTGGGCCGAAACAATTAAATTCAGTGAGCCACTTGGTCCCTCCTGGGAGAAAGGCGGCATACGAATGAAGTAAATAAATAAATAAAATATAAACAATGAATGCACAGCTCAAGGGTGGGTGACACCTGACTTGACAAACAGTACATGAGAAAGTGGTCCAGGCACCATAGTAGACCACAAGTTGAACATGAGCCAGTAGTGTGATGCGGCAGCTAAAAAATAATAATAATAAATAAAAGCTTTATTTATATACTGCCCTTCTACAAAATCAGGGTGGTGTACAACACAATACAACACAACACAATAATATACACTATAAAATATACATTCCATTAGAATAACAATAAAACAACTCCAGCCAGCTTGCCAATATGATCCTAGGCTGCATCCATCGGAGTGTGGTGTCTAGACAGAAGGAAGTAATAGTGCTGCTGTTTTGGTCATCTGGAATCTTCTGTCCAGTTGTGGACGCCACAAATCAGGAGGAATATTGACAAACTGGAGCAAGTCCGAAATGGTGGTCTGGAAACCATCAAGTGGTTTAGGAAGATGAGAGAAGAGAAGGCTAAGGATAGCCATGTTTAAGTATTTGAAAGGATGTTGTATGGAAGAAGGAGCAAGCTTGTTTTCTACTGCTCTTGAGAATAGGAAACGGAGGAATGGATGCAAGCTCCAGGAAAAGAGATTCCACCTCAACATTAGGAGGACCTTCCTGACAGTAAGGGCTTTTTCAATAGTGAAACACACTCCTTCCTCACAGAATAATGGAGTCTCCATCTTTGGAGGTCTTTAAGCAGAAGCTGGATGGCCATCAGTCAATGGGGATGCTTTGATTGTGAATTCCTGCATGGCAGAATGGGGTTGGACTGGAGGGCCCTTGGGTCTTCTTCCAACTCTATGATACTAAGATTCTATGTTTAGCCTGGAGAAGAGAAGAGACAATTAAGAGGTGATATGATAGCCTTAAATATTTGAAGGGGTGACATACTGAGGATGGAGCAAGCTTGTTTTCTGCTGCTCCAAAGACTAGGACACAATGGAGCAATGGATGCAAGCTCCAGGAAAAGAGATTCCACCTCAACATTTGGAGGAACTTTGATGGTAAAAGGTGTTCAACAGTGGAATACGCTGCTGCCTAAGGAGTGTGGTAGATTCTCCTTTGGAGGTTTTTAAACAAAGGCTAAAGGGCCATCTGTCACAGGAGTGCCTTGATTCTGTGTCCCTGCATGGCAGAATGGGGCTGGACTGGATGACCCTTGGGGTCTCTTCCAAGTCTAGGATTTCATGATCCTCTGAAGAAATTTGGCCACGAAAGACTAGGAGAGGTTTGCCAGAAGGCAGAGTTGACTTGAAGACACTCAACAGCAAAGTCTGTAGTGTGAGTCCTGGTTTTGTAACTTCAACCCTAGTAATTTGCAAGGTGAGTTTGTGGCTTGAAACCTAGGATCTGATTAAGTGGGGCGGAGTGAGTGCTAAACTTTGACTGGCAGGCCAGGGTTCAAATCCTCATTTGTCCATGGAAGCCCTCTGGGTCTATTCTCTCAAACCTGGAAAAAAGCGATAGCAAATCCCCTTTGGATAAATTATACCAGGAAAACTCACAGCATCAAAAGCGCATTGACTTGCGCATCCTCCAATGTGATATATGCCATCCTATGCCAGCAGTAGCAATGCCTTAGGGTCATTATAAGTTGGAAATGACTTGAAGGCACACAACAACAGCAACAACAAATGCCAGCAATGCCTCTTTACAATATACATCAGACAAGCAGGACTGTCTCTATGCAGAGAGAGTTAATGGATACAAATCTGATATTACAAATAACAGCACAGCAAACCCAGTTGCAGAACATTTCAAGATTCCTGGAGATACAACAAGTTGCAGTCCTTGAACAAGGAAATTACAAGGGAAGACTAGAAAGAAAAACAGCTGAACTGAATGATATGCAACAAAGGCAATGGTTGCATGACACACTACATGTAATGCAAGAGTCCTTGCTCCTGCAGATATAGGAAAATGAATCTTCTCAGAAGGAGGTTTGAACACAGGGAAACTGGCTTTTGCTAAGCAGATTTATAGTTTTCAGATGTCGATACATGAAGATCTCAAAGACCTGTATCACCTTTTGCAGCCCTTTGAAAATGTAGGGCAGGGGATATGATTTGCATCTTTCTGGATCCTGTTGCAGTCAGCCCTCCACATCTGCATCTTTGACATTTGCGGATTTGATTATTTGGAGATTTGATCACTACGATCTCTCTAGGAATTTTTGAGGTCAATGTAGTGTAGTGGTCTGAGCGTTGGACTGTGATCCTGGAGAACAAGGTTCAAATCCTGGCTCAGCCGTGGGAACCCCCTGGGTGACCTTGGACAAGTCACATTCTCTCAGCCTCAGAGGATGGCAATGCCAAATCCCCTCTGAAGAAACATGCCAAGAAAACCCCATGATAGGCTCGCCTTCTGTTGTTGTTGTGTGCCTTCAAGTCATTTTTGACTTCTGGCAACCCTAAAGTGAACCTATCATGGGGGTTTCTTGGCAAGGTTTGCTCAGAGGAGGTTTGTAGGGTCACTATAAGTCAGAAACAGCACGCAACAACATGAATCTCTAGGTCCTCCAGCACAACCCAAGCTGGAGGACCTAGAGATTCATGGAGGTTTCTCTAGGCATTTATAGGTCCTCTAGTGTGATTCTGTGGTCAGCTGCCAGCAGATGTTGACCACAGAGTTGTCCTGGAGGACCTAGAGATTCCTAGAGAGGTGTTCTCCCAGGTTACAAATTACAGATGCTGGCGAAACGTCAGGAAGAAACTCTTCTAGAACATGGCCACATAGCCCCAAAAACCCACAAAAAGCTACAAATTATTTTGTTTTTACTTTGTGTTTCTTCCACTCTCACTGGGTTCATCGTCCCTGACCCTGGCGAATGTGGAAGGCCCACTGTATATTCCATCCCACTCCCACAACTTTATAAATATACTTTATAACCAGAGGTCTTACATCACTCAGTATTACTTCCAAAGAAGTAGGTTCATATCCATGAAACTGTATGCAAAAATAAAGACCAGTTAGTCTTAAAAGTCCTGCCTCCTCCTGTCCCTCCTGTTTTCTCAGGAAAACTCTGTGAAAAGCTTGCCTTAGGGTTAACATAAGCCAGAAACAGCTTGAAAGCAAGCCATATGGGGCTTTATAGGTCATAGCTACCACCTTGAATTGTGCCTGGAAGCAGGCCAGTAGCCAGCATCAATAGAAATATAGTGTCTGGTTCAAAGGGAGTAATAGTACCGCTTTATTCTGCCTTGGTCAGGCCTCACCTGGAATATTATGTCCAGTTCTGGGGTCCACAATTCAAAAAGGATGTTGAGAAGTTGTGTGTCCAGCGAGGGTGAGCAAAATGGTGAAGGGTCTGGAAACCACCAAACCCTATGAGGAGCACCTGAGGAAGCTGAGTAGGTTTAACCTGGGGAAGAGAAGGTTAGGAAGGGACACGATGGGTTAAGAGCCAGCAGTGTGGTGGAGCAGCTAAAAATGCCAATGTGATTCTAGGCTGTCAAGAAGTTCCTTCTAATGTCCAATCGAAATCCACCCATCATTTATCAGTGTTATGGATGAAGACATAGAGAGATTGCTTATGAAATTTGCAAATGGCACCAAATTAGGAAGAGTAGTTTATACCCCAGAGGAGAAGATCAAAATTCAAAATGCCTAAATAGATTAGAAAGCTGGGCCAAAGATAACAAAATGAATTTCAACACGGAGAAATGTAGTATGTTAAACCTAAGGGGGGAAAATAAAATGCACAGATATAGGATGAGGGACACCTGGCTTGACAACAGTACATATGAAAGGGATCTAGTAGACCACAAGTTGAACCTGAGTCAATAGTGTGATGCGGAAGCTATAAAGACCAACGCGAATCTAGGCTGCATCAACAGAAGTATAGTGTCTAGACTGAGAGATGGCATAGCACCACTTTAATCTGCTTTGGTCAGACTTCACCTGGAATAATACTGTGTCCAGTTCTGTGTCCACAACCATTCAAGAAGGTTGTGGACAAGCTGGATCATTTCCAGAGGAGTGCAGCCAAGATGGTGAAGGGTTTGGAAGCCATATCCTATGAAGACAGACTTAGGGAGTTGGGTATGTTTATCCTGGTAAAGAGATGGTTAAGAGGTGATACAATAGCCCTGTTTCAGTATTTGAAGAGATGTCATGTTGAGGAAGGAGCTATTTTGTTTTCTGCAATTCCAGAGAATAGGACACAGAAAAATGTGTGCAAACTATGGGAAAACAGATTCAACCTAAACATTAGAAAGAACTGATGGTGAGAGATGTTCAGCATTGGAAGATGCTCTTGGGAGTGTGGTGGAGTCTCCTTCTTTGGAGGTTTTCAAACCGAGGCTGGATGGCCAGCTGTCACAGGGAGGGCTTGGATGGTGTGTTCTTGCATGGCAAAATGGGGTTGGGCTGGATCGCCCTTGGGGGTCTCTTCCATCTATGAGTCAGACTGGTTATACTGGTATGCAAACTATTGATCATAGGCTCCTTGGAGCAGGATCTCTTCTACTCTGCAATCCTCCTGTCCTGTGTAAAGTGTTTTGCAAAATAAAACACTGCTTGTTTGCTTGCGTCTTACGTTTTTCAAATACATTCTAGTGGTCGGGTTGTCCAAACATGGAATATACAGTTGCCTGTTATCAAAGGCTGAGTTGCAAGCTTGCTGGATTTGTGGTGCAGTCTCCTTCTTTGGAGGTTTTCAAACAGATGGACATCTGTCACAAGGAGGGTTTGGATGGTGTCTTCCTACATGGCCAAAGGGGGCTGGATTGGATGATCCCTGGGGATCTCTTCCATCTCTAGGATTCAATGAAATGGGAATATTGGAAGAACCTCTGGTAGGGTTGGCACACTTTCTCTGGACCTGGGGATGAAGCCCCATCTTTTCATTGCATGTCTTCACATCAGGAGCCCTGACATCTTGTCTTCCTTCCTTCACGGGGCTTCGGAGGCCCTCTCAAGCCTGGCTCGAATTAAAGGTCGGGATGATGGTATGCATGTGAGAAAGAAGACTGGCTAAGGCGGCCCTCCTGCTCCTTCCCTCTTCCCAGGATTAATGTGGAACACATTTCTTCTGGTCTGGTATTAACATTTCTGCCCAGCCAAGCCCTGTAATTATGCGGTCAGACCCTATAAAAGCAGCCTTTATCCTTCCTACTTCCTGGGGAAGGTAATTAACATGGCCTGGCGAAAGAATTTTATTTTATGCATATATATATATATATATATATATATATATATATATATATATATATATATATGTTCTTATTAGCTGCAATTTTCAGCTGCTGGTGGCGACAAGGGGAGAGGTTTTTTTTTTTTGTTTAGATGGCACAGCAAGAGATGTTTTTGAGGAGGCCAAAAATATGCAACGAATGCAGCGAGGAGACTGGATTCTTCTTCTATGTTTTAGCACCAAAACTGCCCAAGGGGAAATTTATACTTTGTAGAAAGTTGGGATGAGAAGATTGAGGCATCCAGTGGTTTCTGTGTCACTTGGGAAACAAATCTGCTCCGGATTTTAGTGTAATTTGTATAAAAAGTCCCAGATTCATCATCCTCCTTTAAAGTTTGTACTAACAAAAAAATAAAGTTCGTACTAAAGCACAGAACAGGTTTACTGCCCCACTGACTTACATACAGGCTGCATCTGCACTGCAGAAATAATGCAGTTTGACATTGCTTTAACTGCCATGATGCCATGCTATGGAATCCTGGGATTTGTAGCACAAAGAGCTGAACCTTAACTGTTTGGTGACTCAAATAGTTAAAAGGAACTGTCCACCTAACTATCAAAGGGACCCTGTCTCCAAAACAGGACAGTTCCTTCAAAGTTCAGACTGCTACCTGGAGCAGATTCTACAGACCCCAAAGTTGCCAGTGCTAAACAGGTACGGTCCAAACACATTTCCTTGCCCATTCCATCTCTAATCATATGATTATAATTCTAGAATTATAAACATCATTACAAAATTATCTGGTTGTAATTCTAAATGATTCCACAGTTCTAATTCTACCCCAATGCAAACAATCCATTGCAAAATACAAAATGCAAGCAAAGCCAGCCTGCCTTATCCAACGCAGGTGGATCCTATATAAACGTCCGCTTGCATCACTTGCTGCTTCCCATGCCAAATAAATTGAAAATTTCTTGGCAGGCGCAACAATGTGCATTCATTTGGCACAGAAAAAGAGCAACAACTCAATTTGCTTGTTTGCAGTTTTGCCTAGATTCCTTCCTTCCTTTGGAGAAACACAAGTTTTTAAAGAAAGGGTTTGCAGGAGCCAACCGTGCTCTTTTTATTCGTTTTAACTGTAGAGGTCAAGTCTCCTTTATCCGGAATTCCAAAATGCGAAACCTTTTTCATGTGTGGCTGAGATAGTGACATCTTTAGTTTCTATTGGTTCGTTGTGCACAAACTTTGTTTCCGTGCGTAACAGTATTAAAACATATTGTACAAAACTACCTTCAGGCCATGTGTATAAGCTGTACATGACACATAAATGAATTTTGTGTTTAGACTTGAGATCCATCTTCAAGATATCTCATTATTAATATGAAAATATTCCAAAATCCCCCCAAATTAAATAAATCCAAAATCCAAGTGTGACGTTGTACGATAATCTTTTCGTGAGGATGGCATAAGGATCAGATAATGACAGAATAATGGGGACGTTGTCTGACAATCTGCGCAATTGCGCGATAAAGACGGGAGCGATTTGCCTCGCTCCTGTTGTGCGATAATCTCCAATGCCTTGGAGGTTGGTGGAGTCTCCTTCTTTGGATGTTTGTAAATAGAGGCTGGATGGCCATCGTTGGAAGGGCGTTGATTGTGTCTTCCTGCATGGCCAAAGGGGGTTTGGTTGGATGACCCCTTGGGATACCTTCCAGCTCCATAGACCTAAAGGAAAGCAGTCCCAAAACCCTGAAAGCTCAAGAGCTAGGAGCCTGAGATCTAAGAGACAGGTGGCTATTTTGCACAGATGTCAGGATTCCTGAGTCTTGTTTCCATTGGTGTTATTCCAGAGACAGGCTTTCATCCTATCATTTTTTTTTTTTTTGCTTAAAGGTTAAAAGGTAGGCAGGGAAATGCAGGTTGAGTTGAATTAATTCTTCAAGACGTGATGAACATGAGATCAATTGAGGGGTGAGAGAAGGCGGTGGGCATGCAACGCTCACCTGGAACCCAGGAGCAAAAAAGATGCTTCTGCAAATAGTTTTGGGCTCTGTAGAAACATGTCCAGGGAAAGAAAGAGTAAAAGAAGTCCAAAGAGGAAGGCTGGGCTTACAGTAGGAAGGAAGGGAAGAGCGACAAGATATAGATGGAAACGGATCCTCAGGCCCCAAGCACAATGCTTTTCGAAAAATACATGCATTTCCACACAGAAAAATCCAGACAACTGCAATCCAAGTTTAGGGGAAAAGGTTTTAAAAGCACAATTGCACATCTTCCAACCTTTTTGGATGAAGACATATGTGGCCAAGGTGGCAAAAGTTATGAATGAGGTGGCATAGTGATTGAAGTGTTGGACTCTGGAGACCAGGGTTTGATTCCTGGCTCGGCCGTGAACGCCACTGTGTGACCTTGGGAAAGTCACACTCTCTCAGCTTCAGGGGAAGTCAATGGCACATATATAGAAGCACAGAGTTGGAAGGGCAAACCTCCCTCTGAATAAATCATGTCAAGAAAACCCCATGATAGAATTAAGTCGGAAACAACTCGAAGGCACACAACAACAGCAACAATGAAAATAAAAGCTAAGAGATTCTGCAGTGGTTTGCTTTTGCCTGAGCTTACTGGCAAAGTCAATACTTTGTACCCCTGTTCTCCCCATGAAGTTAATGGAGTGCAAACTGTCTTTGCACCTTGCACTCAGTTTGCAGCAGTGGAGGTAAACTGAGGATGAAGGGGGGAAATGGGAGAAAGAGAGAGAAACTGGGACATTGTGAAAGTAGCTGGAAAAGTGGAATGACAAAGGATGAATGGGGACAGTCCTTACCAAATCAGGACAGTTAGAAGTTGTCTTTAAGTCTGACCATCATGGCAGGCATGCCTGGGGGAGACATAGGATCTTCTCAGTTCTGTTCCCAGGCTGTTAAACCTTTTTGCATGGGAGGCTAAGGCTGCATCTACACTGCAGAATCAATGCAGTTGGATACCACTTTAACTTCCATGGCTCAGTGCTATGGAGTCCTGGAATTTCTAGTTTTGGGAGATGTTTACCTTACCTGTCAGCGCGTTCTGGTGCCCCAACAAACTACAAATCCCAGGATAGAGGCATGGAAGTTAAAGTAGCATCAAACGGCATCAATTCTGCCGTGTGGCCATCATTCTGCATAATCTCCTTTTAGGAGTCAAAGGTTTTGGGCTATTTACAGGCTGTTGCCTCTTTAAAGGGAGCATGCGCAGCTGTACATCTCATTTTACTTTTTTTTCATTCAATCCTGTTTTTAACAAAATATCTCATTTAATTTTTCAAAAAAGTTATTCCAGTATATAATACTTTTTAGTGGGAAACTAAAACAATGTTGTTTTGCCTGACCTTTGTTCCTTAAAATCAGGGCTGACCATTCTGGCTATTCAAACCGTCTGTGGTTTTAAAATTATTTTTAAAACATTAGTTGAATCTATTTCTCGTTGTTCTTCTGTGCCTTCATGTTGTTTCTGACTTTATGGCAACCGTAAGGCAAGCCTCTCATGGGGTTTTCTGGGGCTGAGAGAGTGTTTCCATAAGTTGGAAACGACTTGAAGCCACACAACAACCAACAACAAATATTACTTAACATTCCCATTACAAGCTCCTTGGGGCACAAACTTGTCTGTTGCTTACTTTACACTGGCAGGGGAGGGCAACTGCGCATGGGATAGGGGCCATATTCCCACTTGGCACATAGCCAGCAAGCTGTGCCAGCTGTGGTTTGGGCACACTTTGAGTGGCTTTTGGGCCATTCAAGATTTCCAAACAATGGGGGGGGGCATCTGGGGATTTGGGGCACTGACCTTAGGCATCCCAAGGATGACATGTGGCTTGGGGGCCCCAGCTATGCCCACCCTGGCTGCAAAATGCCAAAGATGTAGGCTACATCCCTGCATCAAGGAGACAAGCACAATTTTACTCTCACAGACTGATGCAGAAATTGAGAAATGCTGCCTCACTAGTGAACTAAGATGTCAAGTAACTTAATGCACATTATGCATTGAAATACATCCATGTACAGTGTGCATCGGTGCAGAACTCCACTTCTGTGTGCAAAATGGGAAATACAGTTAGCCCTCTGTGTCCATGTAGAGGGATCTTGTAGCACTTTTGAGACTAACTGAAAAAAGGTGTTGGCAGCATGGGCTTTCGTAGGCTTCAGTCTGCTTCCTCACATATTCAAAAGATATATAAATTCCAAAGAGCAAACCTTGATTTTGTCATTTTATATAAGGGACACCATTTTACAATGCCATTGTATTTCATGGGACTTAAGCATCCCTGGATTTTGGTATCCAGGGGGGAGTCCTGGAACCAAACCCCAGCAGATACCAAGAGACCCCGTACCTCCTTTGCACAAGAGTGCAATATTTCGATCCGCAACAATAAGACAGTTGATGCCAGCCTCTGTCACCAACAGGATGCCTGCTGTCTTGCTGACAATGAATGCGCATTCAGCCAAAAATTCAGATCTTCTCCTGGTTCCCTCACTTTGCAGCCTAATTTCTGGTGATGACTCATTGAGAAATGTGTCAGAGACTTGTCCCTTTCTCCCTTTACTCTGTAAAGTCCTACCGATGCAGGGAAGATTGTGCATCAGGGAGACGGGGCGTAATTTTATGCTCACAGAGTAATGAGACAGTTGTGCAGTGCTGTGTCACTAGTGAATTATGATGTTGTACAACTTAATGCTCATTTCACACTGATGTGCATCCATGTACAATGGGCACAGTGATGCATTCCGAACTCCACTTCAGTGTCCAACATAGGAAATACCTCTGTTGCACAATGGTGAAACAGTTCAAACCACGGGACTAAAGTTATTATTGTTGTGGGCCTTCAAGTCATTCCTGACTTGAGCTTCTGTATGGGAAGAATTCCAAAATGTCCTCCATGTCGATCATGACAAAAAAGCATGAATATATAGTTGTTGTTGTTGCATGCCTTCAAGTCGTTTCTGACTCATGGCAATTCTTAGGCTACCTTCTCATGGGGTTTTCTTGGCAAGATTTGTCCAGAGGAGGTTTGCCATTTCCTTTCCCTGAGGCTGAGAGAGTGGGACTTGCCCAAGGCTACTCTGTGGATTTCCACGGAAAAGCTGGAGTTCGAATCCTGGTCTCCTAGAGTCCTTGGAGTTTATCAGACAAGGGAAATTATAAGTATAATCCAATGGCAATCCGAACGCAATCATGGGGTTTAACGTTATTGCGCAATAGACTGCCACACGCAATTTCGGGCAATAGCAAGCTATTTTCGGGCAATGGGAAGTCAGTTCGAATGCAATGCGCATTCACGTAAATTCGCTGAACTAGCAAATGCACATGAATGCATTCTGGTCCCACTTTCTTTTCATTCGAAATTAGGAGAAATTCCTCCTATGTGATAAACTCCTTAGTCCAACATTTGATGCTTGCATCTGTCACCAACAGAATGCCAGCTGCAAATGGCGAATGCACATTCTGCTAAAAGAAATGGTAGATTCTCAAGGAGCAACCCTCTCCTGTTGCCCTGGCTTTGCACCCTGGTTTATGGCTGTGACTCAGTGGAAAATGCTACAGTGGAAAAAGTTTGCTTCCTACACAGAGCTGCTCCTTCCAGCTGCTGTTTTCATCATGTTCCATCAAGCTGCTTTTTCATATATGGGGGTGGGGGAAACACGCTTCCAAGAGAGAAAGCATCTTGCCTGGTCTGTCTAGCTTCTCTGGCTTTGGGGCGCATGCAGAGAGGAAGAGGCGAGAGAGATCTGAGCCCTGGAAGCAGAGATGTCCAATTTCCCAACATTTTGAAGCCATTGGCGGAATTTGTGTTCTTTTATTTTAGAGGAAACGAAATGCTTAGAAAAAATTTAAAACGCAATACAGTCAGGTATGGAGTCTTTATCCACAGATAAAATTGAGTTATTTTAGATTTTGGAATTCCAGACAAGGGAAATCCTTGGGCAAATCACACTCTCTTGGCCTCAAAAAAACCCCATGATAGGATTGCAGTAATTTGGAAACTACGTCAAGGCACACAAGAACAAGGAACCAATTAATATTCTGTGTTTTTTCTCATTCTGGGGCTGAAGGAGCTTTCCAAAAATTAAAACAGATGCAGCTAAAGATTTTGCATCTACAAAAGTTGAAAAATATATGATCAAACTATTTAAATACAGTAGTTGGAAGCATTGCCTTTAAAAAGAAGAAACCAAATATAAACAGCCCAGCACCTGAAAGGCACGTATCCCCCCTAAAGCAGACAGTCCTCAAAAACTTGCCAAAACTTGCCTAGAAAAGAATAGCAGGGAAGAGCATCTAGGAAGAGGTGCCTCCAGTGTCTTTACGTTATTATTTGGTTTTACTTATATGCCACCTTTCAACTAAATTGGACCCACACCGACTCACAAAAGATACACCATGAAACCCTCGGATTTGCAGTTTAAGGGAGAAATGTTTAGCATTCTCAGCCAGTGAGTTCTGGTGCCTCCCCAAACTACAAGCCCCAGCCAGGACCCCAGAAGGTGGGCTCTCTTACTATTTCACCACCCCATTTGTGGATTATAAAACAATGCTGGGATGTGTCACAAGGGACGACTGGTCTATGTTTGATCCGTATGTGGAGCAGAAACAAGCAACAGGACTTAAAATTGCAGATGTTGCTGTCTGCTGAGCATGAAACCCGTTCCAAAGTCCACATTGTGGTCATATTTTTGCCCAGGCAACCAAAAAGACACAAAAATCTCTTGTGTAACCTTCTGAAATGCATGATGATAATGTTGAAGAAATGTGTGTCTTTATGTCAAAACGTTTGCCCTGAGATTGTTGTGGATCTTTGGCTGGCCTCATAAAATCACTGAAACTAAGATTTCCATCCCAGCCAATAATCTCAGAAACTATCATAAAGAATTTGAACCTAAATTTTATATACTGTACAAATAGGTTTGTTGTTATGTGGCTTTCAGTTCCCAAAATCTTGTTGTTATCATTGTCGTTGTTGTTGTTGTGTGCCTTGAGGTCATTTCCGACTTATGGTGACCCCAAAGCAAATCTATCACGGGGGTTTCTGGGGCTGAGAGAGTGTGATTTGCCCAAGGGCACGCATGGCTGAGTGGGAAACCGAACCCTGGTCTCCAGAGTTGAAGTCAAACAACTCTGTGTGTGTGATGTGTGCCTTCAAGTTGTTTCCGACTTATTTCAACCCTAAGGTGAAGCTATCATGGGGGTTCTTGGCAAGATTTATTCAGATGAGG
Organism: Sceloporus undulatus; assembly: GCF_019175285.1. Taxonomy (NCBI): domain Eukaryota; kingdom Metazoa; phylum Chordata; class Lepidosauria; order Squamata; family Phrynosomatidae; genus Sceloporus; species Sceloporus undulatus. The sequence goes on along the minus strand of NC_056527.1, from coordinate 3,411,232 downwards.
TTTGCCATGGCCTTCCCTTGAGGCTGAGAGTGTGTGACTTGCCCAAAGTCACCCAGTGAGCTTCATGGCTGAGCTGGGAATCGAATCATGATCTCCAGAATTGCAGTCCTACACTCAAACCACTGCACCACACTGCCTATACCACACTATTTTAACCCATTATGAGGTTTTCTGAGGCTGAGAGAGTGTGCTTGGCCCAAAGTCACCAGTGGTAACTCTTATTGTAGGCTATTCTTGGCAAGAGGAGGAGGATGCCCTATGAGGAGAGACTTAGGGAGCTGGCTACTCTTTGAGGGACTGAAGTTTCCAGATTCCCCTAAAACATATGGAACCGTGTCCTATGAGAAATTATTTAAGGAGCTGGGGTGTTTAGCCTGGAGAAGAGAAGGTTAAGAAGTGATATGATAGCCCTGTTTAAATACTTGAAGGGTTGCTACATTGAGGAGGGAGCAAGCTTGTTTTCTGCTGCTCCAAAGAACAGGACCTGGAAGAATGGATGCAAGCTGCAGGAAAAGAGATTCCACCTCAACATTAGGAGGAACGTCCTGACAGTAAGGGCTGTTCGACAGTGGAATAAGTTGCCTTGGAGTGTGATAGGGTCTCTTCCTTTGGAGGTCTTCAAACAGAGGCTGGATGGCCATCTGTCAGGGTGCTTTGATTGAGAGTTCCTGCATGGCACAATGGGGTTGGACTGGATGGCCCCATGGTCTCTTCCAACTCTATGATTCTATTGTATGCAACCATAGTAAGCCATTGCAGTGTAGTGGTCTGAGTGCTGGACTACAACTCTGGGGACCAGGGTTCAAATCCTGTCTTAGCCATAACACTCACTGCAAGTCACACTCTCTCAGCCTCAGAGGAAAGCAATGGCAAATCCCCTTGGAACAAATCTTACCAAGAAAACCCAAGATAAATTTGCCTTAGGGTCACCGTAAGTTGGAAATGGCTTGAAGGCACACAACAACAACAACAACAACAATATTCTAATAATTTCCGGAGTAAAACGCTCAGCAGCATCTGTTTTGTCCCAAGAGCGATGCTATGGACTTTGGGCGTAGTAAGGCCTCTGGCTCTCGGGATCACAGCCAGAACAAAAGACTTGTCCACAAATTTCTTAAGTTTCAAAAGCTTTACTGGTTATAAACACAAATACTGTAACATGAAACGGATCTCTTCTCTCTCAATAGTCCTTCCTAAATACCTTGTTTTCTCTTTGGTGGATTCTATCTTTCTTCTTCTGAGGACTATCTTTCTTCTTTGTGGACTTATCTCTTTGTCAAAGGAAAATACTCTCTCTAGGTCTGACTTGGCTGAAATCTTACTACACACTGAAACTAACTACAGGGAGACAGCATAAGACCCTGGATTTCCCAAAATTCTGGTCTTTCTTAAAGCTGTAGATCTTTATTTCCCCTCCTAAACTAATACATAGAAAACCTATTATAATCTTAACTAAATATATGTCTCAAGAGCATCAAAGATGCTCTGGAGGCATGACAGCATCACATACTTGGATAGACAGAGGAAACCATTTATCTAATTATACATAAAATCAGCACTAATACAGCTTGTAATTGCTTTGTCGCATTCCTGTTTTGTACTGTTTTATTTAGTAAGACATGTTTCTGTGTTTTGTATGGGGCAGGGGTTCGAGTTGAGCCCTCCCACTTCATCTCTAGCCAGAAGGTCTTCAAAAATGTTAGTTTTGGGACTACAGCTCCCAGAATCCCTCTGTGGCCAGGTGCCTGAAAAGTAGATTTTTTTTCAGATAGAAGATTATATGTGCTCCTGAGCTGAAAACATGCCAAAGGATTGCTTTAGCTCTGGGTTCTTGCATTTAAAGGGGGTTAGTCTGGATGACCTTTGGAGTCCCTCCCAACAAAAGGTTAGTTTGGGGGACTGCAGCTCCCAGAATCACCCTGCGAATGGGCCGGGGGATTCTGGGCATCCATGCTGAAAGGTAGCTATGTGCCCGTGGGTTGACAACCTGCCAAAGAGATGCTTTAGTGTTGGAGTCTTGCATTCACAGGGGTTTAGTCTGGATGATCTTTGGAGTCTCTCCCAACCAAGTGATGCAGGTGCTGCAGTTCAAGGGAGGCTTGTTTCTCCACAGCTTTTCTTTCAGAAGATGAAAGCGCAGGAGACCTGTTTAACCAGTACAGCCTTTCCTGTGTATCATGGGAGAGGAGGGTGATGCATTTTTGCAATCCGGTGTATGTGTGTGTGTTTGTGTGTTGGGGGGAATGCAGAGGACAAGTTTTCCCTCCGGCTTCAAAAGCCACACACCAAGCTGTTCTTTTTTAAAAGAGAGAGGGAGAGAGCATCTCCAGGTGTTTTGCATTGATGAAGGAATGTCAGTCTCCCATCAGCCTGGCTTCGGCGGGTGCTTAACTCTTCCCAGTTCCTAGAAATGGGTAAAACCAAGGCAGGGTGATTCATGCACTAGGAAAGCAGGAAAAAATAGAAATAGAAAAGAATTATAGAGTTGAAAAGGATCCCAAGGGTCAATCCAACCCTCTGCCAATGCAGGCATCCACAGCTAAGTGCATCAAGGGGGTGCTATTAGGTAGCATCTGGTTTGCAAAACAGATGCTGTTGTTCTTTTTCTTGCATTGATATTCCAGAGCTCAGCTCTGAGGAGATCAGAACCATCCAGCTGGATGTGGCGGACTGAATTTCTACCTACCTGGCTGCCTGATGTGCTGGACTACAGCCCCCATCATCCCCAGCCAGTGGGGTCACAAGGGCTAGATGTCATAGGAAATGAAGTCCAGTTGGGATTCTCCGGATTGAAAAAGGTTTATTGGCCATGCTGGGGCTATAAGTTCAAAAATTGTAGTTCAAAAAAAAGGAACTTTGACAAGCCGTGAAGAGCAGGATAGAGTCTTCTGTGGGGTATAATGCGGGTCTGGAATGTGGGTCCAATGGACACCTGGTTGCAATGAGCAAAAGTGGATAAAGATGTGATGAGGCCAAGGGCATCAGCAAGGGAGTGCAAGGAGTGTGGAGCACACTAGGGCCGCATTCCCACTTACAAATAAATCGCTTTGTGATCTGAATTGATAAATTGGTTCAGCAGTGGAGTGTGGTTCAAACTACATTTGCCCTGATCGCATTTTCTTGCAGCAAAATAAAATAAAATAACCCACTTGTGGTTCACATTGACAAATGAATTTATTCAAAATGGACCCGCTCCAGCTGGCCAAAGGGCAAATTTAAATTGATTCTGATCCATGTATGGTTAACACTTGTGCGGAATCTATTTATCCAAAAAGGCACGAGCTAAATGGGTCTAGTGTGTGGCCCCCCTCTTTGAATCGCTTCAATAATTCGGTTCAAGTGCGAACCATGGTAATTTAAACCAGTGCAAACCAATTTGTGATCTGGTTGGGAATGAGGCCTAGGAGACAACTCAGAGGGGGAATGTCCATCTCAGCCCCTCTGCTGCCAGCCTGGGGGGCTCTGCAAAAAGGAAGATGATGCCACCATTGTAGAGCATTGCCCTGCCCTGCCTTCCCTTTCCTTCCATCCCTTGCCTTTCCAGGGCTGGGCAGGTGAGGCAGCAGAAGAGTAGCGCAGTCCATTGCCTCACCCACTTACCTGTGTGTGTCTTTCTGGTTCTTTCAGGACAGGCAGGGCACTGAGAGGGAAGGAAGGGAGGGTCGGGTGATCCACAGCTTTGCCCACCTGTCCAGACATCTGAGTCTGGCTGCTCCAGCGGATGGTTGGACAGATGGGTAAGGCAGTGGACTACCCAATGCTCCTTTCCTTCCATTCCATTGCCCTGCCTGTCCAGAAAGACCCAGATGGACAAGTGTATCTGATTTAAGGTTGCACAAGCCCCAGGCTGCCAGTGTAAACCAGCTTACAAGCCTTGAAGTGCAGCCTAGGAGATTCCATGTGCTCCTTAGTGGCAGGTGGAGAGTTGGATCCACTGTTGCACTACAGCAGTGTTCACTCATCTGTACTGCTTGGTGCACTGTTGGTGGCACAGTACTTACCTGGCAGGGGAGACATCATGATCATGAAGGTGGTTTTCCCATGGTGAGGTTCCATTGCATTCCAGGAGTGCTGACCCCTGCAATTTCCCCAAATGTGGGAAACACGACTGCATAATTTGTGGTACTGCACTGCAGCAGAACTCTATAGCTGGCACAATAGCGCTATCCTGTACTGCAGCAGCACATTATCAGTGGTGCATTACCACATTCCTGTTCCTCAATGCCACACTGTTGTCAACACACAAGTGTGATCCTGTACAGTGCAGATGCACTCTTAGTGATGCGGTAGCAGAGTGCAATACAGCAATGACACGCTGTTGGTGGCACAGTAGTACAAATTCAATACCTTATCTGCCAATATTTCACAGATGAAAGTTGGGACACCTGTGGCCAAGCAACAGCAGATCGTGGTCAAGATGGCAAAAGTAAGGAAGCACAACAAGTTAGGAGAGTCTGTAGCAGTTTGCTTTTGCTTTCTACAGGGAAGGATGAGATTCTCCTCTCCTTTCCTCTTGGCTGAGTTGAATACAAACTGCTTCTGCATTCTGAACTCGGGTTACATCAATTGGAGTAAGCTGAGGTCAAAGGGGGGGAGTAGGAGAATGAGAGAGAAAGGAACTTTTTTTAAATGGTTGAAAAAGTGAGATGACAGAGGTTTAATTGGGACTATCCTTGCCAAACCACTCCTCTCCTCTGATTCAGTTTGCACTGAGCTGAATGCAAGTTCCTTTTGCACTACTTTTGCAGCAATTGAAGTTGAGAGTGGAGGAGGAAAGTGGAGGGAGGAAAGAGAGACTGGGATATTTTAAAAGCTGATTTTGTAGCAATTGAAGTACATTGAGGATGAAGGATGAAAGTGGAGGGAGGAGGTGAAACTGGGACATTTGAAAAACACCTGAAAAAGTGGGGTGGCAGAGGATTAACCCGAACTGTCCTTGCCAAATCCAGAGCATTGAAGGCACAATCCCACAATCCGGTACAGTACTACAATGACATGCTATCAGTGGCACAATAGTGCAATCCAATACTACAGCTGCACGCTATTGGTAGCACCATTGCACAATCTGGTATTACAGTGACACACTGTCACCATAGCTGAGACCTTCTCTTCAGCAATACTCCATAGAGTCTTGGCTCTAGCTTAAAACATTTGGAGGATTCTTGGACTTCATCCACACTGGAGAAATAACGCAGTTTGGCACCACTTTAACTCTTTCTGGCTCAAGGCTGTGGAATTCTGGGAGTTGGAGTTTGTTGTGGGCCCAGAGCGAAGCAGAGCTTAAGGAAGGTAGGTCCTACAACAAACTCCAGCTCCCAGAATTCCACAGCCCTGAGCCAGAAAGAGTTAAAGCGGTGCCAAACTGCATTATTTCTCCCGTGTGGATGCAGCCCAGGTTGCAGAAGGCTGCAACAACCATTCTCTTCTCTCGCTGTCTTTCTCTCTTTCACACATTGTCACACAACATGGACCTGGGTCTCCTTGCTTTTTTCTGCTGTGCCTTTAAGATGGCTTTGTAATCATTAACTGTCTCCAGATGCATGGGAAGCCAATTAATTTGCTTTGTTCTTGCTTGGGGGCAGAGAGGAGGAGAACATGTTTCCAAGGCTGAGGCTCTTAGGAAGGGAGACAAACAGAAGAGAAGGAGGCCTTTGAGGCACAAAGCAGAGTTCCCTTTTTGGAAAGATGGAGCAGCCCAATCCGTCAGCCATACTAAGAAAGGACCTGATCCTCTGTGTAAAAGTTCCCTCTTTGGGAGACTACAACTCCCCAAATTCCCCCTACTGTTGCAAGGAAGGATAGGTTGCACAACTTTGCGTTGAACTTGGGAAAGTTACCTAACTGTTTTGAACTTGGGAAAGTTTCCCTCTTTGGGGACTTTGTTGTTGTGTGCCTTCAAGTCATTTCCGACTTATGGCGACCCTAAAGTGAACCTATTCTGGGTTTTCTTGGCAAGGTTTATTCAGAGGAGGTTGGCCATTGCCATCCCCTGAGGCTGAGAGAGTGTGCCTTGCCCAAGGTCACCCAGGGGTTTCCATGGCTGAGCTGGAAATCGAACCCTGGTCTCTAGAGTCCAACACTTAAACCATTACACCACACTGGCTCCTTTAAATGTTCCCTGCTGGGGGATTCTGGGAGTTATAGGCAACAACAGCAGTTTATTTGTATAAGGTGCAACGACTTATTGGGCATTAGGAGGTCAGTGGCAAACAAACTGATACTATACCATTCCATCTACAAAATGTCTTCTTTATCATTCATTACTATTGTTTTTATAAAATTACTGCGGATCGTTTGGGCTTTTGTTGTTATTGTTGTTGTTAAGCACCCTCAGGTTCATCTCAACTCATGGCAGCCCTGTGGATGAGACCTCGCCAAGACTCCCTATCCATCACTCTTCTAAGTTCTTGCAGATTCGTCCCCATGACCTCCTTCATGGAGTCTATCCTTCTGGCATGTGGCCTTCCTCTCTTCCTACTTCCCTCCTCCTTTCCTAACATGATTGTCTTTTCCAATGAGTCCTGCCTTCTCACAATATGCCAGAAGAACGACAGCCTCAGTTTGTCATCTGTTCTAGGACCCATCCATTTGTTCTTTTTGCTGCCCATGGGATTCTCAGCCCTCTTCTCCAGCACCACATTTTGAATTAGTTTCCAGTGGCCCTCCACTTTCGCTGGGGTTAGGGGCACAAGGACCCCGGGAAAGTGGGGAAACCTTTTTTTTACATGAGAGAACAACTCTCTAGCAATCCTCCCGGGCAATTCTATGGTCAAGGCCTGCCAGAAGGTGGCCATGAAATTGCACTGCAGTGTGACCTTTGGCAGAAGTTGACCATAAGTCATGCTGGAGGACCTACAAATGCCTAGACAAGCATTCTCTCTAGGAACTTCTAGGTTCTCCGGCACAACTCTATGGTCAGCTTCTGGCAGAGTTACGCTGTGAATAATCCGTGAATAATCAAATCCGCAAAAGTCAAAACCACAAGTGTGGAGGGCCGACTGTATTCTCTTTTTGTCCATTTTCTTAACCATCTTTACATCTTAACTGCATTCCTTTTGAAGGTTAGGGGGAAAGGGAGGGAGAGCTCTGGGGGTTTGTGTGTGTGTGTGTTTGTGAGCTGTGTCCCAGTGTGTGACATGCCTGCATTCCAAGGGTTATTAATAGAGACCCAGCCGGGTAGAGACCTCCGTAGAGGAAGCCTGGCTGGGAGGAAGAAGAAGAAAGAAAGAATGCCACTGTCTCTGTGAAGTCCAGGGGCGTGTAACTATTTCTGAAGGCCTAGGTGGGGAGGAATCCAATGCCCCCTTTGCCTTCAAGGGGGGCTAAAAAGAAAGGCATTGCGTTCTCTCCCCCTCGACCCTCTCTGCTGCTGCAAGATGGACCCTGCAGCAAGAAAAGCAGATTGCTTTCTCCCCCCCCCCACACACACACAAACACACAACCCGTTAAGAATTATGCCTCGGCAAAATTCTGCAGCATGCTAGAAACTACATACAGACCCCCCACATTTGCAGGAGTTAGGGTCACAGACACACAGCCCCAGCAAAAGTGGGAAAGCAGCAAATATAAATAAAAATCTGCATGCAGTTTGGAGGTTGGAAGGCTGCTATGGCTAGATCATAAAGCAGTGGAGATGTCTGCATTCAGTTCTGGGCATTTTAAAAGGATATAGACAAGTTGGAGCAGATTCAGAGAAGGGCAGTGAGGATGGTTAAAGTTATAGGGAATAAAATAGATGAGGAGAAGTTGAAGGAGCTGTTTTTGTTGAGCCTGGTGAAGACTAGGGGGTGGCTTAGCATCATAGAGCTGGAAGAGATCTCAAGGGGCCATCCAGTCCAACTCCATTCTGCCATGCAGGAATCCACAATCCAAGCACCTCCGACAGATGGCCCTCCAGCCTCTGCTTAAAAATCTCCAAAGAAGGAGACTCCACCAGACTCCAAGGGAATGTCTTCCACTGTCAAACAGCTCTAACCACCAGGAAGGTCTTCCTAAGGTTTAGACTGAATCTGTTTTCCCTGTAGTTTGAATCCATTGCTCTGTGTCCTAGTCTCTGGAGCAGCAGAAAATATGTTTGCTGCATCCTCAATATGACATCCCTTCAAATATTTAAACCTGGCTATCATATCCTCCTCTTCCCCAGATTAAACCTATCCAGCTCCCTAAGGCTCTCCTCACAGGGTTCGGTGGTTTCCAGACCTTTCAACATTTTGGTCAGCCCTTCTCTGGACACACTCCAGGTTTTTAGTATCTCTTTTGAAATATGGTGCACAGAACTGGGCACAGTATTCCAGGTGAGGTCTGACCAAAGCGTAATAGAGTGGCACTATTACTTTCCTCGATCTAAACACTACACTCTCTTTGTTGAAGCCTAGGATCATGTTGGCTTTTTTAGCGGCTGCATCACACTACTAGCTCATGTTCAGCTTCTGGTCCACTAAGACTCCTAGATCCCTTTCATATATACTGCTATCAAGCCAGGTGTCACCCAACCTATATCTGTGCATTTCATTTCACCTTCTACACAATTGTACTTCTTGAGTTAACCAGAGAATTGGACTTGGTGGCCTATGAGGACCCTTTTGATTCTATAATTTTATGATGCTCCAATGATCTCCTGTTATGGAAGAATTTGGGATCACAATGGGTTGCATCTCTCCCCTCACCCTCCATCCTGCCTTACCCTACCCTGAATGAGCTGCAGCAATTCCTTCCTTTTGTGGTGGGTCCATGAGACCTTTGCTTTGTTATTTTGGCTCATACAGTTACATCGTTTTGTCTGACCTCTTTTTTAGGTTTTGGCACATCAAGGTTGTGAACATGGGCACTTCACCTCCTCTGGAGAGTGCTGCGAAGTCTGCCCTCTGGGTTATGGGGCCACCGTTCCCTGTGGAAGCACCAACACTAAGTGTGAACCATGCCAAGAAAGTAAGTGCAAGAAGTCAAGAGGCCACACACACAGAGGCAATGGAGTCACTAGGGTTGGCGTCACCTGAGCAGTAACCCTTATTCTGTCACCCCCGGGCTCAGACTGCCAAGCAGTGGTCACTCAGGAGTAGATTGTGGCCATTGTGGAAGGAGATTACTGCACATCTATTTTTACCCGATCTGGGTATCAACTTGAATGGGTGAAAACAGATCTTATCACATGCCTTTTTGTCCAACTCAGCCTTAACACGTGCCAAATCTGGACTCTTGGCGTACTTTTCAAACCTACGATACTTCCCCATCCTTCAAAAAGTACACCAGGAGTCTAGATTGTGTATGTAATGCGTGTGAGTTGGGCAAAAAGGTGTGCAGTATGATCTGTTTTCACCCGTTCAAGGCTGTGCCCAGATCGGGTGAAAGTAGATGTGCGATAATCTCCGAAGAGAAAGTCTCCAGTCTACTTGCCACTGATGGCTGGTGGACCAGAGTACCCAAAGGGACTGTCCGTGTCCTGGGTTGTTCTGGTCTACCCAGCTTGTTCACAAATCTCAAAGGGGTCCAGGTACCATTCAGTGACAGGAAAGGCCTTCAGAAGAAGATATAAATAAATATAAGTTTGCCATGGCGTGTGGACAGTGTCCCGCTATCCTCCTTACCACCTTTGGGCAAATGGACTAGGTCCTTTCCAGTACCTTCAGTCTCCAGGAGTCCCAGTCTACCTATGGAAAGTCCACACTGAAAGTCAGACCCAAACCCCATGTCACCCCATGCGGTCTGTACTCCCCTCGTGATTCTCCTGAGTTGAGAATCTGTACCACTGGAAACTATGGGTGAAATTCTTGAATGTGATCAGGGGATTGAAAACAGCACTATAGCATCTTGGGGGGAAATAAGATACTGTGGGGAAGTGACTAAGGTTGCATAAGCACTGCAGAATAATCCAGTCCAACACCACTTTAATGTCAGGGATGATGGGAGTTGTAGCTCTTCACCTCTGGCTCGAACTCACCACCTTGTTACGCACCGGCGCTGACCAGTTTTGGCCAGTGGATAAAGCTTTGCTCTAAAGCAGCAGAGTTACAGAGAATAGGCTGAAGACCCCGACAAACTCTCCAAGCCTTCTCACTCTTGCTTCCACAGAAGTCTTCACCTTCTTCAGGATCCAGCTGGTTCTTGTAGCTTCACCCAAGACACCAGACAACTCAGTAGTCTTATATAAAAGATCTACTTTATTCTACTATATACAGCTCCAAAACTATCCAATACTACTCCTCAACTACTACCCACAAAATACATTGGGATTCATAGCCATTATTATAGTCATTGGAAAAACACCACCCACTCTTGTCAGTTTCCACCCAGTGGGCATGTACAACCATTTTCATTGGTTCTCTTGTTTCATCCCATAATTAATGATTTCATCATCTTAGCCTTGTCCATTTTAACAATTCTCAGGTGTGTTCAATTATCCACTTTACATTTCTGTCCTTGGCATATAGGACTTGTTAATTACATTACCTTTGACACCTGTGTGGCTCCTAATTGCTTTTGCTGAGTCACCCTGACTCTCACATACATGTTTTATTTCATTCACTGTATATCCCATGTTGCTTTTTCCTTAACACGGCTTCATGCTATGGAATTCTAGTTTGTGAGATGTTTAGGGAGAGCTCTGGTGCAACAATAAACAACAGATCTGTGGATTTCATAGCATGGAGCCTTGGCAGTTAAAGTAGGGTTGAACTGGATTGTATCTGCAATGTAGATGCAGCCTCAACCTGTAGTTCTGGTGACAGAGACTGGAAACATTACTTCTAAAACAAAATCTTCCAGGCTCTCTCTAGAGAATACCAAATCTGGGAAGGGCACAATGGGGCACCAGGTCAGCTCAAGACAATATGGCAGTGGTTGGACTGGCATGAAAATAACCTCTCCCTCTTTCCACGACAGGTGTCACGTTCTCTTCCACCAACAGTGCCACGGAGCCTTGCTGGTCATGTTCCACATGCCCAAGTCACGTGGCTGTACTGGAGACATGCACCGCTGCCCGCGACACAGTCTGTGCCACCAGCTGCCCCCGTGGGCATTACCTCCCTCCGGGAAACAGGAGCCATCCCAGCGGGCAATGTGTCCCTTGCCAGGTGTGCCCAGAAGGCTACGGGGCAACCAGGCCTTGCAGCCCCAGTGCCAACACTGTCTGCCAGAAATGCCCTGAAGGTTATTACTCAGAGGTGAAGAGTTCTTTTGAGTCCTGCCTCCCCTGCCAGCAGGAGTGTGGCCAGAATGAAGTCATGATCCAGGCTTGCACCCCTCTTTCGGACACTCTGTGCATGGGTATGTATAGGGACTATGGGAGGGAGGGCTAAGATGGCGATAGGATGCCATAGCAAGAACTGAGCGGCAGGCAGGGCAGGGTCGATGCAGCTGCTCCCAAATACTTTAACCAGGCAGCTTTGCAAGGACTGAGGTGCAGGCAGGCTAGGGCATATGCAGCTGCTCCCAAACACTTTACCCATGAATATGGGATACTTTATTAATCGAAAAAGTGCCAGGCAGAATGAATAGGTTGAAGAATTCTATGGTTCATGAGTCATTCACAGAGAAATGGTTTCCATTCTTAGATTACATTAATAATAATTCTCGTATTGTCAATCCACTGTCCCATCATTTAGAACTTTGGAAAGATGTTGTAATGCAGCTTGAAGTATCTTTACAGTCCTTTGCTGTAGACTCCATCCCTATAATCCTCTTCTGTTAGTATCCTTACTTATTCTTTTTCCTTCTTTTTACTTCATTATGTTCAGTTCTTGTTTATGCATTTCTTGTTACCTTAATGGTTACATGTAAGTTTGTAATATTTCTTGTGATATATATACACACACACACACACACACACACAGAGAGATACTTTCCTCATTCAGCTTTGTCAGAACTGAGGTGTAGGCAGGCTAGGTCATATGTGGCCACTCCCAAATACTTTGCCCATGCAGCTTTGCAAGGATGAAGGGGTAGACAAGACACAGAATATGAACTCCTGTGGAGTTTATCACATGGGAGGCAAAGTGTCCAAATCCCATGAATAAATGGGGGTTAAATCCGGGAATATCCCACAAAAGCAGGATTGTTTTCAGACAATGTCTCCCAACATACTAGACTTAACCCATGATTAAAGCTGCCAAAACGCACGTCTTTTTACTTTCGGGAATTTCCTGAAAGTAAAAAGTGGACAAAATGCACACTTTAATTTACGGGTTAATTCCGGGATAATAGCGGCATTGGGGAGCAGCATCTAAAAACCATTTTGCTTTTGCTCAATATTCCCAGATTTAACCCCCGTTTATCCACAGGATTTGGGCACTTCCCTCTTGTGTGATAAACTCCATTGAATCATAGAGCTGGAAGTGGTTTCATGGGCCATTGAGTCCAACTGCAGGAAATCCCGTTAAAGCATCCTCAGTCGGGAGCTGCCCAACCTTGTTTTGGAGACCTCCAGAGAATCATAGAATCATAGAACTGGAAGAGACCCCAAAGGCCATCCAGTCCAACCCCAGTCTGCCATGCAGGAACTCTCAATCAAAGCATCCCTTCCAGCTGGCCATTCAGCGTCTGTTTAAAGACCTCCAAAGAAGGAGACTCTGGCGGGTTACAAACCACCACTTTGCGGCGCTTCCCCGCCGCCGCCGTTTGCTCCGCGCGGGAGCCGCAGCAGCCAAACCGCGCGGCTCCCGCGCGGAGCAAAAAATAAGCTCCATTTCGGAGCTTCTTCTTGCGGCGCACTGATGACGTCGCGAAGCGCCACCGGCGCATTCGCGACGTCATAGGCGCTGCGACACGTCTGGACGCTATGCGTCCAGTACATAAAGATGGCGGCGCCCATGTAGAAGGGGCGCCGCTATCTTGTATGTATAGGATACGTACTAGGGTTAGGGGGGTGCGGAAGCACTGCCCCTTCCTAACCCTAGTACGTATCCTATACGTACTATATGGCGGTTTGTATCCCGCCTCTATCACATTCCCAGGCAGCATGTTCCACTATCACACAGCTCTGACCGTCAGGTTGTTTCTCCTAATGTTGAGGCGGAATCTCTTTTCCTGTAGTTTGCATCCATTGCTTCAAATCCTATTCTCTGGAGCAGCAGAAAACAAGCTCGCTCCATCCTCGACATGGCATCCCTTCAAAGGAGATCCCACCTCCTTTCTCTCTTTGGTTCTATTCCCAAACCTCTCTCTCTCAAACAGTCCCTTCTGATGTTCCATCAAAATCTACCCTCTTGTACCTCTTGTCTGGGCCCACCTTTTCGGGGCAGTATGTAACGCGCCTATATTTCCTAGACAATGAGGAAATAGAAATAGTAAAAGTGTTCTCATACCTAGGATCAAACACTGATCAGAGTGGGGACTGCCGTCATGAAATCATAGGAAGACTAGGAATGGAGAGGACAGCTATGAAAGAACTAGAAAGGAAACATTACTTCTAAAACAAACAGCAACCAAACCGCTCGGCGTCTCTCCAGACCAAAAAGAATGCAGAAAAAACAGGTTCTTCTTGGCGTGCGTGGATGCCATCATCAGTGTGCCATTGGCGCACTGTGACGCATCCATGATGGAAGTGCAGCACCCAGAAGTACGGACGCTGCACCGCGCTTGCATTATGGATGTGCGCTACATATGGACGGTGCTGCGTAAAGATGGCACCATCCATACATGCTAGAGTTCTGGAACGTGCGGATGCTGTGCGCTCCGGAACCCTAGAATTGGCCCCAGGCTGCCTCAAACCAGGGATCTGTACTGGACCATACTTGGTTATATCCTTCTTAAAATGAGAACTAAATGCAGGAGTCCAGGTGATGCCTGACCAGCTAAGTCACTTTCAAGGACTTTCCACCTGCAGCTTTGCAAAAAACAGAGGGGCAGACAGGTGAGAGTCTGTCCCACTTTTCTTGCTGTGCCATTAGATTAAAGTCTCTGGTGTGTGTGTGTTTTTCTTTTCTGGCAGCTTCACAACTTAGTCCCAACTCTGCACCTATCTGGGATGGAGTGTGGCAGGACTGAGATTTCACTTCGTGCCCAACAGTTCAATGACACTTTTAACATTTTAAACATTTAAATGACACTTTAACATTACTCTTTAAATATCCAAAGTATTCTAGCAGCTGAAGAATTCTGTGCAGCCCCAAGGCCTGCACATTTTCAACACCAAGCAACTTGGTTTCGGCAGCGGCATTGCTTCTTCAGCACATCTTATCCTTTGAAACTGATTCCACCCCCACCCCCCACCCCAAAAAAAAACCCTCCAGGGTTTCATTGCAAGAGTTTCTGAAGGAGAGCACTCAAAAGTGTGGATTTAATTGGCCCCAAATCCGTTTTATCCCGTTCTCCTTTTCAAGCTTTGTTTTAGAGCAACAGTTGCATTTTTTTTTGTCGGCTGGGACAGAACCTCCTCGGGTTCCCCTTAATCCGCCTTTTGTCTCTGGTCCTGTTTCTAATCCCACTTGGATAGGTCCCTCCAAACTCCTCAGAAAGGAGGAGGTATTAAAAAAGGTCTGCTTTGGCTGGCAGGGAGGGAAGGTCAGGAGCAATAGCTGATGCTCTGCCTCCCTCTGGGTGCATTTATCGGCCGGTGCCTGTATGATCTCTCTTCCTTTGGTTGTCTTCTTCAAAAATATTTTTTAAAGTGGAGTGAGCAGTTGCTGACCGCTGCAAACCTGGGAGAGTTTTGTGTGCCCATATGAATGCGAGGAGAAGAAATGGGCACGAAGGAGCCTCAAAAACAGACAGAAATCCTGTGCAATGTTTGCACGGCGAAGGGGTTGTATGGAAAGGAGAGAATAGAACAGCAGGGGGAATGGTCTCCTGTCAATGATATTATTGGGGGCTCAGAGATATATGCAGCTTTTGCAGGAGCGGCAATTCTTGATTTTGTTCCCCGACTCACCAACATCCACTCTACTTTTCTCCTTCCTTTCAACCGTAAAAAGATTTTTCGACCGTAACATAAAAGAGGCTTTGCAGCAAATTCTAAATCCACTTTTCAAAAAAGAAGACCCAAAGGGATTCTGAGGGTGAGGTGGAGGGCTTGGTTTTTTTAATAACGATAGCAATAACGATAACGATAACAACATATTTAGTTTTATTGGTCTGTGGCACAACATCCATTGCAAAATATTCTGACAATACATCTCCTACAATAAATCTGCCACTACCTTCACCTTCATTCATGTGTGACAAAAGATTTGCAGCAAATGTATCTAAGTGTAGCTGTGTTGGCCATGCAGCAAAGTACAGTAACATCCAAAATCCACAAAACAACCAAAATGGGCCAACCAAAATGCACAAAAAATATGTGGGAGCTTTGAAAGCTCGTATCATTAATTTTGTGCGGAGCAGAGCGTGAGCCCTGGTGCCATAATAACTGGGAGAGCAGCATGGTATAGTGCTGGACTATGACTCTGGAGATCAGGGTTCAATTCCCAGTATGGCCCTGAAACCCACTGGGTGATCTTCAACAAGTCACACTCTCTCAGCCTCAGGGGAAGGCAATGGCAAACCTCCTCTGAAGAAACTAGCCAAGAAAACCCCATGATAGGTTTGCCTTAGGATTGCCATAAGTCAGAAACGACTTGAAGGCACAACAACAAGAACAAGGAGGAATTAAATCCATAGACCTCCCTGGAAGATCTTTGCAAGTTGCAGCAATGAATCAGTTAAACTTTGCAAATTGAATCAAGCTGCTAGAATCCTAAGTGAGCTGTAGTTTTGTACACAGCCCTTTCCTCTCGCCTGGAGCCAAGCCTTCCAGATTTGGACCTTCATCGCCTGTCGGAAGATGACCTATGGGAACTGGAGGCTCAAGGCTGGATCCTGAGATCTGGCAACCCAACTTTTGGAAGTGGTGGGACCAAGTGAGCTAGAATTATAGAATCATAGAGTTGGAAGAGCCCTCAAGGATCATCCAGTCCAAACCCATTGGGCATGCAGGGATATAGAGTCAAAGCCCTCCCTGTGACAGATGGCCTCCAGCCTCTGTTTAAAAACCTCCAAAGAAGAAGACCCCACCACCCTCCAAGGCAGTGTCTTTCACTGTCGAAAAAGTCTTACGGTCAGGAAGTTCTTCCTAATGTTGAGGTGAAATCTCTTTTCCTGGAGCTTGCATCCATTGTTCCGGGTCCTGTTCTCTGGAGCAGCAGAAAACAAGCTTGCTCCCTCCTCAATATGACATCCCTTCAAATATTTAAACAGGGCTATCGTATCCCCTCTTAACCTTCTCCAGGCTAAACATCCCCAGCTCCCCAAGATTTTCCTCATGGGGCATGATTTCCAGACCCTTCACTGTTTTAGTTACCCTCTGTTGAACACGCTCCAGTTTCTCAAAATCCTTTTTGAATTGTGGTGCCCAGAACTGGACACAGGATTAAATAATAATAATAATAATAATAATAATAATAATAATAATAATAATAATAATATAATAATAATAATAATAATAAAGCTTTTATTTATATACCGCTTTTCCTCCAGATCAAAGCAGATTATTCCAGGTCAAGACTGACCAAAGCAAAATAGAGGGGGACTATGACTTCCCTTGATCTAGACACTATACTACAATTGATGCAGCCTAAATTGCATTGGCTTTTCTAGCTGCCTGCATCACACTGTGGACCTAGGCACCTAAAGACCTAATGGACTTTTTAGCTGCTGCATCACAACTAGGGTGGACCAAACCAGCATAGAGCTTATGGGTCCTAGCCATCGCTTAGACCAGCTGCTGGTGGAGCTGTTCTGCCAATGGAGTTGTACAATCCTGGGCAAAATATTCCAGGTGAGGTCTGACCAAAGGCTCAGGAACCAGCCTGAGTTAACCCTCTGGCTGCAGTTCTTTGAAAAAAGGAACTTGGTGAAGTTAGCAGTCAACAGAGTTGGAAGAGACCCCCAAGGGCCATCCAATCCAGCCCCCTTTGGCCATGCAAGAAGACACAATCCAAGCCCTCCTTGTGACAGGTGTCCATCCAGCCTCTGTTTGAAAACTTCCAAAGGAGACTGCACCACAAATCCAGCAAGCTTGCAACTCAGCCTTTGATAACAGGCAACTGTATATTCCATGTTTGGACAACCCGACCACTAGAATGTATTTGAAAAACGTAAGACGCAAGCAAACAAGCAGTGTTTTATTTTGCAAAACACTTTACACAGGACAGGAGGATTGCAGAGTAGAAGAGATCCTGCTCCAAGGAGCCTATGATCAATAGTTTGCATACCAGTATAACCAGTCTGACTCATAGATGGAAGAGACCCCCAAGGGCGATCCAGCCCAACTCCATTTTGCCATGCAAGAACACACCATCCAAGCCCTCCCTGTGACAGCTGGCCATCCAGCCTCTGTTTGAAAACCTCCAAAAGAAGGAGATTTTATCACTTCCCAAGGCAGCAGCATCTTCTACTCAGTTGAACTTTTGTTGTTGTTTTAGAGAGATCTTGTAGCACCTTTGTTTGTTGTTCACTGCCCTCAAGTCGATCTCGACCTACGGATGAGACATCTCCAGGACCTCTGTCCTCCCCTGCTCTGCTTAGTTCCTGCAACCCCATAAAACCCATAGTGACCTCCTTCATAGAGTCCATCCTCCATCTGGCCTGTGGCCTTCCTCTCTTTCTACTTCCATCCACCTTTCCCAGCTTTATTGTCTTTTCCAGTGAGTCCTTCCTTCTCATGATGTCCGAAGTACAACAGCCTTCGTCTTGTCATCTTGACTTTCAGGAAGGTTTCCGGATTGATCTGCTCCAAGACCCATTTGTTTGTCCTTTTCGCTGTCCATCAGATCCTCAATACTCTTCTCCAGCACCACATGTCCAATAAATGGATTTGCTTCCTATCTTCTTTCTTAACTGTCCAGCTTGCACATCCATCCATGGTAATAGGGAATACAGTACAGTCGCTTGTATGATTCTGGCTTTTGTGCTCAGTTGTATATCTTTGCATTTTAGAATCTTTTCTAGTTCTTTCATAGCTGTCCTCCCCATTCTTAATCTTCTTCTGATTTCCTGGCTGCAGTCTCCATTTCTATCAATGTTTGATCCCAAGTATGGGATTTCTTTTACTATTCCTGTTTCTTCATTGTCTAGGTTGAACTTGAGAAGATCTTCAGTGGTCATTATTTTGGTTTTCTTTATGTTCCACATTAGGCCTGCCTTTGCACTTTCTTCCTTGATCTTCCTTAGAAGGTGTTCCAGGTCTGTGAGGTTTTCTGCTAGTACTACGGTGACATCTGCATATCTTAGAACTGAAAGAAAGTAATTGGCAGCATGAGCTTTTGTAGAATAAAGTCTACTTCCTCAGGTGCATGTTGTTGTTGTTACTGTTGTGTGCTTTCAAGTCATTTCTCACTTATGGTGACCCTAAGGTGCATCTGTCACAGAGTTTTCGTGGCAAGCTTATCCAGAGGGGGTTTACCATTGCCCTCCTCTGAGGCTGAGAGAGTGTAACTTGCCCTGGTCACCCAGTGTGGCTTTGCATGGCTGAGTCGGGACTTGAACTCTGGTCTCCAGGGTCATAATCCAAGGGTCAAACCACCACACCACACTGGCACTTAGGCCTTAGCGAAATACCAAGGAAACATCTAAAAGGTGCTAGGAGAAGGTTTGTTTCCTTTGAGAAAGATGGTCCCCAGGGCATTTCTAGTTGCACAGCTCCTCCTCTGAGCCAGTATTTTCCTTTTCATAGCTTTTTTCCCACCAAACCCAGATTCTCCTCCTTCGGTTCGTTTTGGCAGAAGTGTTGAGTCTTCCAATTGTCTGCTTTGAAAAGGCATGATGTGTCAGCAGAGTAACTGATCCTTTCCACATCAAAGGCAAACTCAGCAAAAAGCAAAGCGAAAGAGAAAAGAGCACACACACACACACACACACACACAATGTGCAGTTTAGTAAAATGGTTTGGGAGTTTCGTAAGTCTGCCAGCGTCAGTTCCAGGCTTGTAGATTCCTTATCATAGATACTGAAGCTTGTTGAGCGGCAGCCAGGTCCAAGTCATTCTCGGAAAAGCTTTTAAAATCTAAATCAGCCGCAAAGGCAGATCAAATATTTCCACGGTTAATAAGCCTCTCCTTCCGGACAGATCACTGCCACGAGTTTGGTCTCGCCGAAAATTTCATCATCTTTAAGTATGGAGAGGGTTTTCCCCTCTTCTGTTTTCTAGTCTCGATGTGCCTGCAGATTTTGTTGCCTGTGTGTGTGTGTGTTGTGTATCACATCATTTCATCTTCAGAGTCAGAAAATGGCAGACAGAAGTATCAATCGACCATACATATTTCACATGCAGAATATCTTGAAAATTTAGGATGACCCAAGCCAGTGGTGGTTTGAGAGTTGGATTAGGAGGACTCTGGAGACCAGGATTCAAATCCCAGCTCAGCCATGGAAACCCACTGGGTGACCTTGGTCAAGTCACACTCTCTCAGCCTCAGAGGGAAGCAATGGAAAACCCCTCTGAATAAATCCTGCCAAGAAACCCCTGTGATGGTTTGCCATAAGATGGAAACAACTTGAAGGCATGCAGCAACGACAACAGCAAGAAGCAGAAGGGAGAGGAGGCGAGAAATCAGGTTTATACCTCTCACCTTTGGGGGAATTTGTGATACAGTGGTCCTACACATTCTCTGGGGTTAGAGGTGAAGGACCCCCGAGAATGTGGGAAAACACAAATAAAAAAACCCAGTACTCTTTTTACCTAAGAGAAGACCTCTCTAGGAATCTCCAGCGAAACTCTGTGGTCAACATCTGCCAGAGGTTGACCATAGAATCACGCTGGAGGACCTACAAATGCCTAGAGCAATGTTTTCCTCTAGGACCTTCTACGTTCTCCAGAACAACCCTATGGTCAACCTCTGGCAGAGTTGCGCTGGAGGACTTAAAGATTCCTAGAGAGAGAGCATATTAATTAAAACTGCAAATAATCAAATCTGCAAAAGTCAAAGCTGCAAATGTGGAGGGCCAGCTGTACTGAGTTCAAGATGTGGTCATGGTACAATGCCCTTAGTTGTCTGGAGTTGTTGCCTTTCACCGTAGTTGTAGGTTTTCGCTATGGAGTGGAGGAGAATTCTGCCCCCCTTCCCCAATTTATTTTTTGCATTCAATTGAATATTTTAGAAATAACTCGCAAAGAGAAGAAGCAGGCAAAAGTCAGCAAGGAAATGCAAACACTACAAATAGAAAAGCTCAAGGGTGAAGGGTCTGCAATATTTTCCCCTCTGTGATGCTAGAAATTTGCACTCTGAAGGAATTTTTCACAGAATCTGAAGGTACATTTCATTGAATTGAGAGTGAATTCTTATTTGGAGGAGCTGTGTTTTCTTTCCAAATAACTAGAAAGTATTGCTTGTGAAATACCTTCACATCTGCTTGTTATTTTGCTTTTGAACTGGGGGTTTGTTACCCCTTCAGTAG
Source organism: Sceloporus undulatus (assembly GCF_019175285.1). Lineage (NCBI taxonomy): Eukaryota > Metazoa > Chordata > Lepidosauria > Squamata > Phrynosomatidae > Sceloporus > Sceloporus undulatus. The sequence goes on along the minus strand of NC_056527.1, from coordinate 3,390,868 downwards.
AGAAAAAAGTAACTTGCCACAGGTAGTCCACTTAATAATGAATGACCTTTAACTTTCAAGCTCTGGCCATGCTCCCCCCCCCTTTTTTTTTTATTCTACTACTGTAGTAGTTTTACTGTACTGTCCCCAAATTCACAGATGAAAATGGGAATACATGGGGCAAAGCAACATTGGGGTGCAGTCAGACAAAAAAAAAAGAGGACAAAAATTAATGAGGAAGAAGAGACTAAAGTACTATCTTAAACTGAGAAACCTTGGAGTTAATGTACTCGGTTAATTAAAGCCTGAAAAAAGAGAAAAAAACCAAATAAATCTATATGGGAATAAGGCATCCCTCCTCTCCTTTCCTTTCCTTTCCTTTTCTCTCCTCTCCTCTCCTCTCCTCTTCCTCCTTCTGAGTTAAATGAGTGTGAACTATTTCTGTACTTTAAACTGATTTGCAGCAATTGAAGCAAGCAAAGAATGAAGGAGGAAAATGGGAGGAGGAGAGGAAAAATGGGGTATTTTAAAAGCCGCTGAGAAAGTGGAATAACAGAGGATTACTTATGTCTTCACTTTAAACTCATTTGCAGCAATTGAAGCAAGCCAAGGATAAAAGTGGAAGGAGGAGAGAGAAACCAGGACATTTTAAAAACAGCTGAGAAAATGGGACAGCAGAGGATTACAATCTACGTCTGCACTTTAAACTCATTTGCAGCAATTGAAGCAAGCCAAGGGTTAAAGAGGAAAGCAGGAGGAGGAGAAAGAAACCGGGACATTTTAAAAGCAGCTGAGAAAAGAAGACAGCAAAGGATTAACTGGGGATTAAACAGGATTATTCTGTGCAAATTTAAAATGTTTTATAAATAAAGTTTAATAATAAAAATAATGAAGATTAATCCGGGCAGTTTGAGGTTTTTCCTATGGTAACTCCTTGCATCTTTTTAAGGTAAACAGATGTTCTGCACCAGTATAGCTCACTAAATTGCATATCTGGATTCTCTTTTATTCCTGCAGACAAGGAACTGCAAATCCTGAAGCGGACCGAGGGAGAGCCCCGGAAGGATTTCCCCAAAAGGACACCCCATTTCGATTTGGAAGGCAGCGTTTCCCCCAATACTTCCACCTTGGAGTTCGTCCCTCCGTTAGCCGAGGACAACAGCAAGAACATCATCCCGGTCTACTGCTCCATCTTGGCCGCGGTGGTGGTCGGACTCCTTGCCTACGTGGCCTTCAAATGGTAGGTTGGGCGGGGTGAGCAAAATAGATCTAGGCTGGAATCCTGTTGGTTACGCCCAACAAGAGTAGATCCTTTGAATCAATTGTTGGATTCTGAGTCAACACATAGGTAAATCTGATTGATCCAGTGGATCGGCTCTATTCAGGACTAACAACAGGATTTAGGATATTTGTTTTGCGTAATCGTTTTGCGTAATTGTTTCATGTAATTACGCAATTTTTCTGGTATATTCACGAGATAAACCTCCGATTTCCTTTGTGTGATAAACTCCAAAGAAGAAATAATTCCAGCAAGTGTTGCTTGTCACACAACCAGGTAAGAAGCATCACCTGCTGGAACTTTCCTTTTTACACGCCCTTTAGAAGCACAGGAGCTGTCTCTAGTTTTCAATGTGGCAACCCTAGGCTTGGGGGAAAAACTAGGAAAATTAGGAAACCCTGTGAATTTTCTTTTTTCTTTCCCATGTCCATTGGTCCATGTGAGGGAACTAAGTGGAAACCTTTGTGTCAATGGGGCCAGGAAAAAAATACCCCTTTAACACACACACACACCAGGAGTAGTGACACAATTTGAAGCGAAAGGAACGGGCGAGGCCAAACCGTCCCCCGCTGCGTCCATCCCGCTGCTGGAGACCAAGTCCTGAATAGGATTAATCCTCCTCACTCTGGACTCGGCGGGCCGAGATTAAGCCCAGTTTCTCTTCTCTCTGCCATCCAGGGAGGCCGAGATTAATGGAGGCTGAAAGGATTCCCGGCCGCTCGCTGTTCTATTCGGAAAGTGCCCCAAAAGCGCCGCCTTTGTGCCTTCTCTTTGGAGCGGATTTATTTCCCTCCAAGCCAGCTTCTTTCCCCCCACGTGGGTCCACTCTTTGTATTCCTCTCACATCAGTGGGACCCCCAAACCAAAGACCCTCCTGCTGATGCTTTATGGATTACTCTGTCCTCCTCTGCCCCCCTCTTTCCTTTTGCCATTTCTGCACTATTTCTTATGAAATCATGGGGTTATCTCACTGGAGATACACCAAAAGACTTTCTTTCAGAGTATAGGGGAGTCTCCTTCTTTGGCGGTTTTAAAACAGAAGCTTAATGGCCATCTGTCACAGGGAAGGCTTTGATTGTGTCTTCTTGCATGGCAGATTGGGGCTGGACTACATCGCCTTTGGGAATCCCGTCCAGCTCTAGGATTCCATGATTCTATGTTTGAAGGGAGCCTTGGAAAAAGAGATGCTTCCCTTGTGCAGGTCCATTTCCAGCCCATGTCTTTAAGTGCTTTGATTGTACAGTTGGCCCTCCACATTTGCAGCTTTGACTTTTGCACATTTGATTATTTGTGGTTTTGATTCATATGTTCTCTAGGAATCTCTAGGTCCTCCAGCCCAACTCTGCCATAAGATGATCATAGAGTTGTGCTAGAGAACCTAGAAGTTCCTAGAGAAAACACATTTGTCTAGGCATTTGTAGGTCCACCAGCATGATTTCTATGATCCACGTCTGGCACATGTTGATCACAGAGTTGCACTGGAGGACCTAGAGATTCTTATTGAGGTATTATCTCATGCAAAAATAAAGGTGTTTTTGTTTGTTTGTTTGTTTGCAATTGTTTCCACAATCATGGATCCCTAACCCCAGCAAATGTGAAGGGATAACTGTATATTCCTGCATTGCAGAATGGGGTTGGATTAGATGGCCTTGTAAGGTCTTCCACCTCTAAGAAAAGTCTGGAAGTGATGCCCTATAAGGAGCAGCTTATGGAGCTGGGGATGTTTAGCCTGGAGAAGAGAAGGTTAAGAGGTGATAGGATCGCCCTGTTTAAATACTTGAAGGGATGTCATATTGAAGAGGGAGAGACTAGGCCCAGGAACAATGGATGGAAGCTCCAGGAAAAGAGATTCCACCTAAATCTCAAGAGGAATTTACTGAGGGTACCACCTGTTCGATAGTCATAGAATCATAGAATCATAGAGTTGGAAGAGACCACAAGGGCCATCCAGTCCAACCCCATTCTGCCATGCAGGAACTCTCAATCTAAGCATCCCCAACAGATGGCCATCCAGCCTCTGCTTAAAGACCTCCAAGGAAGGAGACTCCACTACACTCTGAGGAAGGAGTGTGTTCCACTGTCGAACAGCCCTTACTGTCAAGAAGTTCTTCCTAATGTTGAGGTGGAATCTCTTTTCCTGTAGCTTGCATCCATTGTTCCTGGTCCTGTTCCCTGGAGCAGCAGAAAACAAGCTTGCTCCCTCCTCAATATGACATCCTTTCAATTATTTAAACAGGGCTATCATATCACCTCTTAACCTTCTCTTCTCCAGGCTAAACATCCCCAGCTCCCTGAGCTGTTCCTCATAGGACATGGTTTCCAGACCTTTCACCATTTTAGTCACCCTCCTTTGGACACATGGCTCCAGTTTCTCAATGTCCTTTTTGAATTGTGGTGCCCAGAACTGGACACAATATTCCAGGTGGGGCCACCTGACCAAAGCAGTATACAGTGGCACTATTACCTCTCTTGATCTAAACACTATACTTCTATTGATGCAGCCTAAAAGTGTCATTATCTCAGCCAGTGATGTGGACGATGTTGAATTTTGGAATATTTTGGAATTCCTGATAAGGAAGACTCAACCTGTACAGTGACTGGAAGGAGGCCTTTTTTCCTTGCCTCCCTCCCCTTTCTTGTTCTCCCTGCTCTCCCCCTCCCTTTGTCTCCTAGCCCCCATCTCTTCCTTGCCCCCCATCCCATCCCATCCCATCCCAGCTGTTTCCCCCTCCCATCATTGGCATTCCTCCTGCCAGATTTTCAGAGCCATCTGTCTTCGGATGCCAGCAGGGGAGAGGATCGATGGGGGCCTTATTATCCTGGTCTTTAAGAGCTTGCAGAGAAAAGGGGGGGAGCTCCTTCCTCCTGCTCCCCCTCCCGACATTGATGTTTTCTCACAATCAGACGAACTTGGACCCCCTTTTCTATCCCCTCCAGCCCCCTACCAAACTAGAAATCCTTGCAATGAGCCCTGTGTGAGTTGAAGGAGCATGGATTGCAAAAGCTGGCTAGGTCTCAGGCAGGGTTTACCTTTTGGGGATTTATTTTGATTCATTTATTTAGTGATAATTTTTAAGAGACTGAAAACACAGGGTGATTCAAAAATAAGAAGAAGGGTACAAAACCGAATAAGAACCACATTACTTTTGCTCCATTCTTTTTGCGTCATCCGGTATATGGAATCATTTTTCAATTTACTGTATATACTCATCTATAAGTCTAGAAATTTTAGTCAAAAAATTGACCCCAAAAACCTAGGTCGACTTATCCATGGGCCAATGTAAATACTATACTTTAACTCTTATTAAAAAGGGAACCATCCTCTGGTGAAAGTCAAGAGTGAAATCTGTCCGGAAATCGCTGAGTTTCTTCTACTCTTTCTTCCATCCAGCCTTTAGTGTGAGCCAAAACAGTTATGCCTGCTGTAATATTATAGGTTCTTTGGCATTGTTTTCCTTTGCTTGTTATATGCACCTAAGTTTTACCCTCGACTTATTCAAGGGTCATATCAAAATCCATAATTTTCCCCCCAAAACCTGCCCTCGACTTATACATGAGGTTGACTTATAGTTGGGTATATACAGTAAACCTCAGGTGCAAAGAGATCTTGCAGCAACTGGCGCTGCTCTGCTCAGTCACCTTTTCTTTCTCCCCATTTTGCATCAGCTGGACTACATGTAAGCAAAAGCACCAACTGGCCAAGGCCCGGGCAGGAGAGATGGTGACATCCCCTGAAGGCGAGAAGCTTCACAGCGACAGCGGGGTCTTCCTTGATACTCACAGCCTCCAGGAGCACCACCCGCTCAACAAGGGTGAGAGTCACAGGGGGAAAAGAGGGAAAACAACCCATTTCAGATTCATAAACGACGGTCTCTTAGTAGGTTAGAAACAGCAGCTTATTTAGATCAGTGTTGGGCAACCATGGGTGCATCTACACTGTAGAAATAATGCAGCTTGACACCCACTTTAGCTGCCGTGGCTCCATCTGACAGAAGCCTGGGATTGTAGTTTGGTGAGGCACCAGCACAGTGTGGCAACGAAGGATAAAGACCTTGTAGGATTTCATAGGATGGAGCTGCAGCATTTAAAGTGGTGTCAAACTGGATTGTTTTGCAGTGGAGATGCACCCCATGAGTGCATAGTCGTGAAACCAGAGAGTAGCCATTTCATGGGCAGTTGTGCATTCTTGGATGATCCATAATGGTTTGACAGAACCTCCTGTGTTCCCATTGATTCACTGGGATTGCAGAAACAGCCACTGTACATGGGAGTCATTGTGTGATGGGACTATAGATAGGCACATTGGCAGATAATGGTTGCACAGTCACAGTATTGATAGTGGCAGACGGGTGGCGTAGCATAGGACTTACATTCAAAGGAGTGGCATAACTCATTTGTGCAAATAGAATCTCTCTGATGTGTTCTGTCTCTCTGTTTCCCCGCAAGCAGCACACAAGATTGAACCCCGTCTGTACACGAATCTCCCACCCCAGAAGCAGGAAGAGGTGGAACAGCTGCTGGAGGCTCCCCCCCATGGCAAAGACTGGCGCTGCCTGGCCTATCACTTGGGCTACGAGGAAGAAACCATTGATACCTTTGGCAGAGGGGAAGCCCCTGCCCACACTTTGCTGTCTGATTGGTCATCCAAGGAGGGGGCCACGCTGGAGGCCCTGAGCACGGCTCTGGGGGCCATTGAGAGGCCAGACGTGGTGGAGAACTTGAACGCCCCCACCGAGGTCAGCTCTGTGGTGTGATGGAGCCCCTGGCCCAACGGGTGGACCTTTTGGAGCTATTATTGTTTGCTGTTTGAGTTTGACTAAAAGGGTGGGGGGACAAAGGGAAAAAGCCAAGGAAAGACAGGGACAGGGGGACCTATTTTGATTTTAAAAATGCTGTAAAGTGTTTTTTAAAGGGGGGGGGAGTGAATGTTTGAGTATACAACTTGAGCAAGAGTGGACTTTGCTGCGGTCAGTGAGCATCAACATGACCTTCTGGATGGATGACCTGTGGGAATGCTGAAGAGATGAAACTGTATTGTATGGAGAGGAGAAAAAACTCGCTTTCTGATTTGGGGACTTCCATGGTCTAGAGATCATGTTGGTTGATATCTGTGTCTTTTATCTGGGGATGTGTTAATAAGAACTCTTCCGTTGCAGCACATACTTAGAGTAAATGTCCTTTAGGTGTCTCTTCACAATCTTTTAACTAGGCTGTGTGTAGAAGGCATATAGCAATAGGGCCAGATATGACATTGGATGCAGAAGTCTCCCCCATGATGAGCAAAACTAGAAGAAATTGTACAATTCAAAAAGAAAAATGAGAGCTTTCAATGGAGGATTAATTACTCTTTTGCCGGGAGATTTGGGAAACTGCCTCATCTCTATTTTAAAAAGTTGTTGCAGGAAAGAAATTGGAATCTGGAAGTATATCACTTTCATATTCAGCTTCATCCATCCATCTTCTCAAATTTCTTTTGGTGGGGAAAGTTGGCTATGGCCACATTCTCCACCAAAAGCTGTGTTTTGTCAGGTGGCGCTGCTTTGCTCCAGGCGATCAGTGGACATAGGTTGATGCTGCTTTGGGTGATATGGAAAATGCCTCAGCATCTTTCTATCTAGGACAGGGTAGGCAACCTTTTGAGCCGGGGACCGGTTGCTATCCCTCAGACAACTGGGGGGGGGGGGGGGAGCCAATAAAATAAAAATTAAATAATTTTAAAAATAAATAAATAAACCGAGGCAAATGTAAGGACAACATTTTCAAATGGTGGACACTTTTTAAAAAATGTGGAGGACACGCAAAAAAAAGCTGATTTTTTAAAAAAATGTTAATATAAATACATGTTTCTGAGGCGTCTATAGACAACTGCCCCCTTTGCCCCTGCGCGCGAGAGGCCAAAAGCCCCGGCGGCAATCGGCGGCAGGACCAGGATGGGGCTGGTCCCAAGGCCTTGCTGGGCCACATCTGGCCCGCGGGCCGCAGGTTGCCTACCCCTGATCTAGGAAATCTGTGTATGGGTTGAAAAGAAGGAATAGGGCCTCCCTTCTCTTTAGTCAAAATAATACAGCGGGTGAGATGGACCCAATAGTGTTATTGGGGTGATTTTAGCTTATAGATGGACAGGTTCCTTACCTGTAACTGTATTTCTTCAAAATGGGAGCAAAGCTTGGCTTTGTTGCTTTACATGAGGAAGACATAACGCCCAGAAGTTACCTTAGGCCAGGTTAGACTGTTGAGCATGCATACTTCAGAGACATGCTTTCCCCCATTTTATTGGCAATCATGTGGCACATCCATTCTGATGCATCTAAAAAGCATGCTATCAACTCTCAAAGGGCATATAAGTTTACATAGAGTGCCATGGATACCAAGAGGAAGACTCAGAAATACCATTTGCATAGAATATAGAGTATCTGGGCATTAGTGGGCAGTGAGCATGGTTTTCTATGAGCAAATATACTGCAAATATAGGCACTCTTTTTGGCTTGTCTGTGAAATACTGCCTTCTCTCCTGGCCTCAAAAGTGGCACCATGTTATTAAGGTAGCCATGTTAGAGTGGCCACTAGCCATGACTTGGAATGGGCACCATTTTTGTTTCTTAGGCTAAATACGTGGCTTCACAACCAGCTTCCAATGACCAGTCAATGCTACAATTCCTTGCCTTTCCTTAACATTGAGAATGCTGTGAAAATCACATCTAACCTTGAGTGGCAATGATTATTTAAACCCTGTGAGATAAAAAATTGAATTCCCAACCCAAGTGTGAAAACAATGCCAGTGGTTTGTTGAAAAAGGGCGACCAAGATGCTAAAGGGTCTGGAAAGCACCAGTTCTATGAAGAAGCTAAAACATGTCCAGAGAAGGGCGAGAGACATGATCAAAGATCTGGAGATCTAGCCTTACGAGGAATGATTTAGAGAACTGGGTATGTTTAACTTGGAGAAGAGAAGACTATGAGGTGACAGGATAGCCATTTTTAAATATCTGAAGAGGTGTCACGAAGGAAACAGAGCGAGCTTGTTTTCTGCTGCTCCAAGGATTAGAACATGGACCAATGGATTCAGATTACAAGTGATTCCACCTACATTTTAGGGATATCTTCTTGTCTATAAAGAGCAGTTGGACAGTGGAATGGATTGCCTTGGAGGGTGGCAGACTCTCCTTCTTTGGAGATGTTTGTGGAGAGGTTGGATGGGCATCTTTCAGGAATGCTACAATTGTGTATCCACACTGGATGACAGTGTTGGACTAGTTGACAGAGAGGACTACATGACAGAGTGTTGGCCCCTTCCAAATCCAACCCTTCATGGCCAGGAGTTGGAGTAGAAGGCTCCTGAGTTCCCTACCAATTCTTGACAAATGTTGATATTTCTCATGATGAACCAGCTGATGGAGAATATCCTCTAGCCTTGTGTCTTTCCACTCACTGGAGGAGTAAATCGTTATTCTTTTGGAATGATTCCTCTTGTTTCTGCACTACAGTGGTGATAGTAAGAGAAAGAAGGCATCATATAATGGTCATGATCAAAGGCAGGCCTTGGAGAAACAGGTTTCTCAAATCTACTTTTGTTCGCCTTACCTGTGCAACCCTTGAAAAAGTGCCACGGCTGGCATAGGCTTCCATCAGGATTCTGAGCAGCTTCTACTGAGGAAGAGATTTCCCTGGAGGAGGGATGTATGGGTTTGATGTGCTTCTTGTAGATTCCTCTTTTCCAGAACTTCATAGAAACAGTGAACCACCATTGAATAGGACTTGGTTCTCTGACATCCAAAGAAAAGAGACGGTGGCAAAAAGAATATATTTTGATCCAGAGCGCGCCTCCAATATTTCAGAGCTGAAAACAACGGCACGCGTGGCCAAGCAACATCCGAGTCTGGTGAAAAGGTGTCAAATCCATAAGGCTACCAAAGCTCAGAATCTCAGGTTCAGTAGTAAAAACCCTGAAGCCTTTATTAAAAAAACTATAGATCCAGTCCAGTGACTTTTATTGTCAGAACTAACCAGCAAACGTTACAACCACATAATTAAACTACACGTAGTTCAGACTTCAGGTGAGCTTTAATTCTCATCCGTCAAGATGAATAAACACATTTCTCTTTCTTTTCCTATAGCAGCCCTTTCTCTTCGTTGTTCAAACCAGGTGGTTTCCCACAAATGATCTTGAATGGGTTTCTTAACATCTTTCCTGGCTTATCTCGGCACCTTTGTCTGAGTCCACAGTTCTAAAACATTCCTAAAACATACTATCACTACTACATATCCCATCATTACATTATGGTTGGACAAAAGCGTATGCAACTCTTGACCCAGGCAACAAGAGGGCCAAAAGTAATGGGGAATAACACAAAGATTATTATTTGAAACAGAACCCTGGAATTTAGGATGGAAGCCTGTGCCTAGAATTTATGTGTCTGGTTTAGAAAAGCCTGAACAAACCACCCAAATGATCCTGCTGGGAAGGGCAAGGCTCTGCCCCTCCTCTCCCTCTGGCTAATGGGGTGCAAGTTACTTTTTCACTGTAAACACAGTTTGCAGCAATCAAAGCACGCCAAGAATGAAAGTGGGAAGAGGAGAGAGAAACCGGGACATTTTAAAAGCAGTTGAGAAAGTGGGACAGCAGAGGATTAACTGGGTCTGTCCTGGCTAAACTGGGCAATTGGAAGGGATAGTCTCCTAGTTCACAAAAGCAAAGATGTTCCTCACTTCCCCCTGCAAACAGAAGCGGGACTTGAGCTTTCCAACATGAAGCAAGCCCTCATGACGGTTTGGGATCAACCAACTTTTGAGGCTACAGGTATTGCTCCCTTGACTGAACGCTTCTCAGTGCAAACAGTCACCTACATTTAGAAATAGGGAGAGAGGTTCTACTATGACCTTCTGTTGCGGGTGTGAGTGTGTGTTATATTTAATTTTATGCAAGAGAGCATTCAACCACATGGCGCCTAAAATCGTAGACCAAGCAAAGGGCAACCAACCTCCTCCCTGAGGGCTAGGCACCTGTTTTGTTGGTGATCATATTTATGGGTGCCTTTGGTGCCGTGCGACCTGATCTCTCTTGGCTTGTAAACTTGTAATATACATAATTTTCTTTTGATTCTTTTATAAAGAAGGGATTTGAGACTTGGTTGCTTTGTACATGTGTGCGTGCGTGCGTGCGTAAGTTACGTTTTTCATTTATTTTATTTTGGTTGGTTTTTGTCTGATGGAATAGTTCTCTCATACTCTACTGTAATTCTGTTTCCCCTGTACCAAACAAGTCCCATTAAAAGCAATTTGGGTTAAGAAGTGTCATTTTGTTGCCACAAGGAAGAGAAATCTTTTAAAGAGTTGGAAAGTGGACCCATGGGGTTATGGGACAATGTGATGGATCCCTATAGAGTCCAGTATGGGAGCTGGCTGCTTGGGCAATGGGGCATTACAGCAAACAACATTTTCACATAAGGAGGCTTGGCCTTCATAGGAACTTAACCCCTTATTTTAAGACCATAGCCCCAAAATGACTATATGTGTCTGTTACTATCATAGGGCCAGCCTCAAAAGATATGGAGGGGATAATGGGATGTATTTTTATAGTACTATATGATATATTTTATATTGCATTTTATCACTGTTCTAAGCCGTCTGGATCCTGTTGGAGAGATGGGGTTGTTGTTGTTGTTGTTATTATTATTATTATATTGGGGAATCCTTAGGATTCCTGGGGATTTACCATGAAACCAGAGCTAAGAACCATTCATGTTTTTATTCTAGACTGGCTGAGGATTCTGGGAGTTGTAGTCCAAACATGTGATTTCCCTCTGTCCTGCCAGTTTCATGGCAGAGCAGGGATTCAAACCTGGTCTCCAGAGTCAGTCCAGTGCTCAGACCACTACACCATGCTGTCTCTCTTTGAGATGAGACCCATGTCTAAACACAAAATCCATCCATGTTTTGCATGTATCTTACACACATAGCCTGAAGGTAATTTAATGCTTAAATATTTTTGTGCGTGAAACAAATGTTGTGCACATTTAACCATCAGAAAAGACACAGGGTCAGCCACCCCTGAAAAGGGGGTTTTGGTTTGTTTGGAGGGAAGTTTTTGGATTTTGGAATTCTGGATACGAAAGACTCCATTGTTTTTACAATGGTGTCGTAAGATTGTAGAGAGCTAGTATGGCCTAGTGGTTTGAGCATTTGACTATGACGCTGGAGACCTGGGTTCAAATCCCAGCTGGGCCATGGAAACACACTGGGTTACTTTGGGCAAGTCACACTCTCTCAGCCTCAGAGGATGGCAATGGCAAGCCCCCCTCTGAAGAAACCTGCCAAGGAAATGCAACAACAACAACAACAACAACAATAATTATTTATTTATTCATATGCTGCCTCTCCCGGAGGATCGAGGCGGCTCACAACATCAGGTAAAAGACTATAAAATACAACAATTATAATACATTCCATTAATTCCCTCCCCCCACCATACTACAATAAAATACCATTAAACAATCAAAAGAATTTTTAAAAATTAAAATAATCAATAATCAATGATAGATTCACCTTAGAGTCTGCCTAAGTTGGAAATGACTTGAAGGCACACAGCACACAGAGAGAGTAAAATTGTGTCCCTTGTATACAATAGCAAAATCAAGGTTTGGTTTTGGGGATGGGAAACAATGGGAATATTATCAAGCTGTGGCTGGTCAAATCTGTGGATGCAGAATCTGTAGATCCTGAGCAGCAACTCTGAGGACAACCTTCATGTGAAAAGAAAACAGAATCGGCACATTAATCAACGCAGGATGCTTGGGCCTTTTTTCCTTTTGAGTTCTCATTATGGTAAGAGTGCAAACGCCTCTTAAGAACTCGGTCAGGAGCCGAAGCAGAGACAATATTGCTTGCTGGGGGGGGGGGGTACACAAAAATTTGGCCCCTGCCGGGGGGGGGGCCTTATAGCAACTGGTCACATCAGCTCCCTGCCAGCATTTCCCAGCTGTCCGACAGATGTTGCAAGTCTTCTCCCATTGCAATGTTCTCTGAAGTTGGATCCATTTAATGACTTGCAGGAAGGGTGCATTAAACTGTGCCAGGGAAGATCCTGAAAAGCCAGCGTTTGGAAGTGCACCAGGGATGATAAGCCCGCGAGCAATCCCAGAAAAACAACAGCCACAAGGTTGCCAGGCAGGTCAGGACATCCCAGGCCCTGAGGTTTCATTTGCCAAAGCCTGAGATCTTGGAGCCATCCCTTAGGATGTCACACAGGTCAGGATGTTTATAATGGTTAAAATGGATGGTTAAAAGAGGCAACCACTGGTGATCTCATGAAGCATGACACTGGCTCTCTCAACACGCTATAAATCCCAGTTTCCCACAGTGGGCCCTCAGTATTCACTGTGTTTTTGGTATCCCGCCCCATTGGAAACCAAAATCCGCAGATACTCAAGTCCCATTGCATACAAAGGTGTTTTAAAACAGTGTTCCTGACATAAAAAGCAAAACCAAACTTTGCTTTTTGGAATTATAATTTAAAAAAATATTTTCAACAGCAGATGCTTGAATCCATGGAGCACCCCAATGACTGCCCCCAAGATGCCTTGCTGAAATGATTTTAATTGTATTTTTTATATATGTGTTGTATTAATTATATGGATTAGTTTAAGGATGAGGGTGGGTGGGTTTATTTTATTGTTTGTACTCTTTCTTGGTGTAAGCCTTCTCCCACCTTGGTAGAGGTGGGGTAAAGAATAAGAATCCATGGATGAACAGGGCCATCTATATGCCATTTGAGCAACCACACCACACACACACACACAATATTTGGGCCTTCAGATTTGTGGCTTTGATTATTCACGGGTTTGATTAATAGTTTCTCCTAGGAATCTCTAGGTCCTCCAGCGCGACTCTGTTGCCAACTTCTGCCAAAAGTCAACTGGAAGACCTAGAGGTTCCTAGAGAGGACACTTCTCTAGGCATTTGTAGGTTCTCCAGCACAATTTCATGCTCAGCCCCTTTGGAAGATCTTGATTCTTGACCAGCAAATTGTCCTGGAGCACCTAGAGACTTGGAGAGGTATCTTCTTGGGTTAAAATAAATAATGTCTCTTTTATTTATGGTTTTTCCACTTTAACGGAGGTCCTGTGCTGCTAACCCCAGCAACTATGGAAGGTCCACTGTACAATGGGAAGTCAAAGGCTTTCATGGCTGGCATCCATAGTATTTTGTGGGTTTTCCAGGCTAGTGGCCATGTTCTGGAGGAGTTTATTCCTGAGGTTTCATCATCGCAACTGTGGCTGGCATCTTCATGAAGATTTCTGCCTGCAAAATGACAGAAATAAACTCTTCCGGAACATGGCCACTTAGCCTGAAAAACCCGCAAAGTACGATGTCCACTGTACAATTTCTGAGCTCCAAGATCAGCGACTTAGTTACATATCAAAGATGGAAACACTGACTTACAGTATACTTAACTATGTAGTGTTGTGTGTGGCTTTGAAGGCAAGCCTACTAAGGCTGCGCCACACTACAGAATTAATCCAGTTTGGCACCGCTCAACTGCCATGGCTCAAGGCTATGGAATCCGGGGTGTTGTAGTTTGGAGAGCTACTACTTAGCTGCCTCTGACAGAGAGCCCAAACAAACTCAAACTCCTAGGACTCCATAGCACTGAGCCACAGCAGGTAAAACGGCACAAACTGCATTATTTCCTTGGTGCAGACGCAGCCGTAGATATGATGATGGCTTGGAGCGTGCAGACATGGCAGGGAGCCTGCTGCGCTCACACATGGAAGCCTGCCAGTTGTTTCCCGTGCTTGCATGGCACACGTGTGTGTTTGGCATGCGCTTGCCTCCAGACCCTGTGGCCTCGCCTTGGCGATCAAAGGCATGCAGTAGAGAGCAGCAGCTGGAGAGGCATCTGTTCTTAATGGGAGCCAGGCTGGGAAACTGGATCTGGGCAGGCAGAGAACAATGTCAGCCGGAGGAAGAGGAGGATGGGAGCTTAGAGGAGGGAGAAGCATGTTCCCCCTCAGCCTTCTTTCCCACGCCGTTAAAATCAGTCACCTTCTCAGCAAACTTGGAAATGTTCAAATGAAAAGGGGCAGCTGCATAGTTTTGCAATGTCCCTCCGCATTTGCGGCTTTGACATTTGCACATTTTGTTATTTGTGGTTTTGATCAACATGTTCTCCCTAGAACTCTAGGCCCTGGACCTTGACCATAGAGTTGCACTTCAGGACCTAGAGATTCCTAAACACCCTCTCTAGGCATTTGTAGGTCCCCCAGTATGATTCTGTGATCAATCTCTGGCAGATGTTACCACAGAGTTGCACTGGAGGAGGACCTGGAGATTCCTAGAGCGGTGGTCTCTTAGGTAAAAAGAATGGTGTCTTTTATTTTGCAGTTTTTAACCATCTTCATGGGGAGGAACCACTGTATATTTAAACCAAGATCAGAGTTGATTAAAAGCTGAATGCTAGTATGAAGCTAAATAATTAATGATATGATAATGATAAGATAATGAATATTATTATTATTATTATTATTGCCTTGCCCAAGGTCACCCAGAGACTGAGTGGGAACGAACCCCAGTCTCCAGAGTTGGTCTCTCTGTGTCGCTCTGAGTTAAAGATGAAGGCAATGCCCATATTTGCTTTTGGGTTTTCTGGAAAACTCAGAGTAAAAAGTAAGTCAAAGGATGGAAACCTCGAATGAAGTCCAGGGATTGTGTGGACGGCACCCAGCCAGACCAAGGCAAATTAGAGGCATCAGGAAAAGGTGGGAGAGCCAGCAGGGTATGGTAGTTTAAGCATTGAACTATGACCCTGCGGACCAGGGTTCGAATTCTAGCTCAGCCATGCAAACCCATTGGGTAACCGTGGGCAAGTCACACTCTCTCAGCCTCAGAAGAAGGCAATGGCAAGCCCCCTCTGAACAAATCTTGCCAAGTAATACCCAGGAGAGGTTCTATAGGGTTGCCGTAAGTTGGAAATGACTCAAAGACACCCAAAACAACGAGCACTAGAACTCTCTGGCTGAGACTCTAAACATCCTTTCCGAAACTCCAAATCCCAGGACCATGGACACAGACTGGCAGTTGAAGTGATAAATGCGCTGTTATTGTATAGTGTGGAAGGGCATCAAAGCATGACAAAAGTGGGAAAGATGCCCAACGTTATCGGAAGAGGCAGGAAAGGAACTTTAAAGACAGACATGGATTCTACTATCGGAATATATCTGCTATGTATAATATTGGGGAAAGAAATAGTCAGGGCTGAGTCACATTTTCTAGCTATTTATTTTATTTATTTATTATTTGTATGGCTTCTCCAAAAAGATAGAAGCGGCCAACAATAAAACATCCATAAAATGCAATAAGCACACAATGAATGTCTCATTGCCCATTGAATCTGAAACCCCCCAACCTCCCCACCCACAATAAATACAGCGGAATTTATTAGCAAGTGTTAAAACAGTTAGTAAAAGCAGGGCAGAGGCAGCGGGCGGTGCTTGCTAAATAATTAGTTAAATTGACATTGTAATTGCCATTATAATAAAAATGTGTAACCTAAGATAGGAGCGAGTGATGAACCATGTCAGATTTATTTAGGAGGTAGAAACAAAAGAGGCCAGGGAAACAAAAACTGGGTATAGATAGGTAGGTTATATAATGGTATAGACTTTAGAAAACTATGATCATAAGCATCTTTTTCAGCTGAAAGAGAATAACAACAACAAAAAAGAAGGAAGCCACTGAAATAATTAGAACTTTTTATTTAAAGTGCTTACAAGGTTGATATACATAAATAGGTTGGACAAAATAAAATGGGCAAATGAGAGAATGTAAGCCGCCTCGGTCCCTGTACTCTGTACTGGGAGGAAGGTGGGGTATAATTAAACATTATTATTATTATTTATTAGTCATTATCGTATCCTTTCTTCAGTGCCAAATGCATCTGAGGAAGCAGACTTAGGAAAGCTCATGCTGCCACTCTTTTCTTTCAGTTGGTCTCCAAGGTGCTATTTTGATGCTCTCTTCTTTGTTTGCTGTGCTTGCTTTTAAGATGTAATGAAAAATTTAATGTACGTATTTAAGATCAGAGAACTGTTTGGGTGAATGAAAGTTATAACAACAAAAAAGGAAGAAGCAGATATGGATTCGGAAAGGTGGGACATTTTGTTCAGCGGCAGAATTAAACATGATTTTTTTTCCCCACTGAAGAGTTCAGAAGACTTAAATCCAGACTTTGGGGCAAGGAGGAAGGATGGACAAGAGAGATGCAGGGACCCACGGTTTCAAGTGGAACAGAAGTCCACAGCTTGACAAGAAACAAGGGAGGGCTGCTCCATCTTTCTTTCCTTATAGTTTTAATATGTAGAGAGATCATGAAGCACCTTTGAGACTCAAAAGAAAGAAGTTGGCAGCATGAGTTTTCCTAGACTAAAGTCTACTTCCTCTCGATGCATCTGGTGCAGTGAAAGCCAGGGACAGACCTATATATGCCATTGTGGTGTGCAGATGCCAATTCAAATTACAAAATCCTGGGTGTATGGAAGTGACCGCAGGCCAGTTTTAACAATGGTTGTTAGTGCACAAAGGCACGGAAACGGGTCTTTGTGCATGGAGATGAACAGTTTTCCTCGGTGAAGTCGAAGGCTTTCATGCCAGCATCCATAGCTTTTTGTGGGGTTTTTTGGGGCAATGTGTCCATGTTTTTAGAAGAGTTTTTATTTCTGATGTTTTGCCAGCATCTATGGCTGGTTTCTTCAGAGAACTCTTCTAGAAATGGCCACATTGCCTGAAAAACCCACAAAAAACTATAGTTTCCTAGGCCTTTGGTGCCTAACGACCCTCATTAAAACTGGACCTGCAACTTCATTTCCCTCACAAAGGATTTGTCATTTGAATTGGCATTCTCACACACCAGTGGCATATATAGTTCTGTCCCTGGCTTCCACTCCACCAAATGCATCTGAGGAAGTAGAGTTAGCTCTATGAAAGTTCATGCTGCTAACTTTTCTTTAGTTAGTCCACAGGGCTATCTCTTCAGAATATGGACAGGACTAGTGTAGGGACGGTGGGATGGGCGGCAGCGAAGGGAAACGGAAAATCTGCAAAAGGTGTAACAGTTGAGGAAGAGCGTGCAGTTCACTCCCTTACCTCCCGCAAATGTCTGCTACTCCATGGAAAGGGGGAAAACACTCCAAATACAGACAAATGGTTAATAAAAATGTTAGAGGTAATAGAGATGGGGGAATTAACATAGTGGGTAATGGGAAATCATCAGAGATGGTTAGAGGGTGATATGATGGCCATGTTTAAATATTTGAAGGGTTGTCATATTGAGGAGGGAGCAAGCTTGTTTTCTGCTGCTCCAGAGAATAGGATTGGAACAATTGATACAAGCTGCAGGAAAAGAGATTCCAGCTCAACGTTAGGAAGAACTTCCTGACAGAAAAGCTGTCGACAGTGGAACACACTCCTTCCTCGGAGTGTAGTGGAGTCTCCTTCCTTGGAGGTCTTTAAACAGAGGCTGGATGGCCATCTGTTGCAGGGGATGCTGTGATTGAGAGTTCCTGCATGGTAGAATAGGGTTGGACTGGATGGCCCTTGCGATCTCTTCCAGCTCTAAGGGATCTATGATTCTATGGAAACAGTAGGAAAGAATGGGCATTTCTTAATATTACAAGACAAAACATGGAAATGACAAAGTAAAGAAATATGTGTGTTGTGTTATAAATATGGTATATATAGGCATATATGGACAGGTTGCTTACTTGTAACTGTATTCTTCGTGAGTGGTCATCTGCGAATACACAAAATGTGTGTGTGTGTGTGTGGTATGGTTAAGTAAACTATACAGTGGACCCTTGTTATCCGCTGGGGTTTGGTTCCAAGATCCCCCGTGGATAACAAAACCGTGGATGCTCAAGTCCCATTCAATATAAGGACATAGCAAAATGGTGTCCCTTATAAAAAATGGAAAATCAAGGTTTGATATTTGAAATTTTAACTTTTTGGGAACATTTTCAAACGGGGAGCTTGAATCCGTGTATAAAAAAATCTGTGTATAAGAAGGGCTGACTTTATAGACATTAATTGATCATATAAGAACCTCAAGGAAATTAAAAAATCAACAAGTGCCGGAGAAACAAAAGTGGTTACTAGTAAAACAAACAAACAAACCAAAACAAGTTACACAAACCAGAGAAACATAGAAGTTTGGAATAGGTACAGATTTTTTCTTTGGATACTCTTGTTCATTTGGACCATGAAATATCAATGCACTTTAGTATAAAACAACACATTATGATATTTGCTTTTAAGAAAATAAATTGATAAAAAGCAAAGTAAAATAATGGTCTGCTACCCCATCTGTAAATAACAACAACAATAATATATTTATTTCTATCCACCTCTCCATAGGCGAGGCGGCTTACAGCAAATATAACTAGGCGTCTCTCTGAGTTGTGTGCTCCTGGCTTTTCCAGCTTATGCTGGCTTTCTAAGTACGATGTGAAAATGATTATAGGATTGTTGTGCATTCAACAGTTGTGGTGGAGAGAGGATTTCAGCATCTGGTTCTTACATGGCTAACCCACTATCCCAACTGTGCCCTGCAGAGTGGATCAACAGCGGGCCGTTTCAAAGGACATATATAAACACGGCTGCTTTGCACATGTGCTTCCATGCAAGGTGAAGAGCACAGCATTCTTGCAAGCACATCTGGTCCAATGCGCAGCAGGATTAGCAAATGCGGAAAGGGACTGCCAGGGACACTCCTTATGGTCTTAACTGGGGGAAGTCACTCAGTGCAACCCAGGAGTGCCATCTGCTGCCCACATCTCACATTGTGTGAGTAGGCAAACCTCAACACAAAAGAGAGAAAACAATTTTTTGAAAACAGAGCTTTGCAAATTAACTGGGTCTGGAAACCATGAAACCCTATGAGGAGCGGCTTAGGGAGCTGGGTGTTTAGCCTGAAGAAAAGGTTTTAGAGGTGGTATGATAGCCTGTTTAGGTATTTTGAAGGGATGTCGTATTGAGGATGGAGCAAGCTTGTTTTCTGCTGCTCCAAAGAATAGGGCACAATGGAGTAAGATGCAAGCTACAGGTAAAGAGATTCCATCTAAGGCCTCATTCCCACTTACATTTAAATTGGTTTTGGGATTCGCCTTCGCTCCATGTCAATGCATCGATTCCAAAAGGTCTGTCGTTCCCACTGTAAAGCAGAGCTTTCATCATCCCCTTGTAATTGTTTTTTTTTTGGGGGGGGGGCATGATTGTCATCCCCACTAGTTTGCGCCACTTCAAAATGCATGTCGATCATCTTTGTGTCATTGGTGACGCAAGTGGCAACTCGGCTTGGGAACCATATATATATATATATTTTTAAAAATTGATAGAAGATGGATTCATTGGTTTTGTAACTACTTGCCGGGACTGAGCTACTGTCACACACACAAGCACAAGAGCAGCGCTGGGGGGAATAGTGGATCTACCAAGAACTGAGGAGGGATGGTAAACACCCCCTCTGCCATTATCTCGTCCTTCCCTTCAGAATAATGCGTTTCAGATCCGTTGTTCCCACTTGTTGAACATGCTTCGAATCGATTTTCCCCCAAAAGAACCACCCAAAGAACTAGTGTCAGGAAAGAGTGGGGGTTTTTTTTGCATTTGCCTCGCTTCATTGCAATTGAAACTGATCACAGTACACATCAGAACCAGTTTCAAATGGGAACAACAGTCTGT